>NW_008592683.1:63690-72419 GCF_000691845.1 Merops nubicus
GACGGCTGCGTGGCCGTGGTTTCGTGCCCCAGACAAGCCACTCTCCATGATATCTGAAAAGTCCTGGCAGTCAGGGGAGGTCCCTGGTGAATGGGAAAAGGGAAACACTGCACCCATTGTTAAAAAGGGCAGAAAGGAGGAGCCTGGGAACTGCTGACCTGCCAGCCTCACCTCTGTGCCTGGGAAGATCATGGAACAGACCCTCCTAGAAACCATGCTGAGGGGCATGGAGGACAGGGAGGTGATCTGAAACAGCAGCATGGCTTCACCAAGGACAAGTCCTGCCTGGCCAACCCAGTGGCCCTCTGTGATGGAGCAACTCCATCAGTGGACAAGAAAAGAGCTACAGATGTCATCTATCTGGACTTCTGTAAGGCCTTTGACACAGTCCTCCACAACATCCTTCTCTTTAAGCTGGAGAGACATGGATTTGATGGGTGGACTGTTCAGTGGATTAGGAATAGGTTGGATGTTTGCATGCAGAACAAATGTCTCAATGTCCAGATGGAGATTTACCAACAGGACCAAGCTGAACGGGGCAGTGGACATGCCTGAGAGATGGGATGCCATCCAGACGGACCTGGACAAGCTTGAGAAATGGGCCCATGTGAACATCATGAGGTTCAACAGATGATATGCAAGGTCCTGTACCTGGGTCAGAGCAACTCCTGGTATCATTACAGGCTGGGGGATGATGGGACTGAGAGCAGCCCTGCCGAGAAGAACTTCAGGATACTGGTGGGTGAGAAGCTGGACATGAGCTGGCAATGTGTTTTTGCAGCCCGAGAGGCCAACAGTATCCTGGGCTCCATCAAAAGAAGCATGGCCAGTAGGTCGAGGGAGGAGACCCTCTACTCTCCCCTGGTAAGAGCCCACATCCCTTTGGAAATTAGACTTTGCAGACTTCCATACTTCCCACCCTCTACTTCTCCTGTGAATGAGCAGTATTTTTTCCCATTTTCCCTGCTTTTGGGTTTGCAGTGCTGTGCCCAGCTCTGGAGTCCTCAGTGCAAGAAGGACATAGACCTGTTGGTGCCAGTCCAGAGGAAGGGCACAAAAATAATCAGAGGACTGGAACATCTCTCCTGAGAGGAAAGGCTGAGAGAGTTGGGGGTGTTCAGCCTGGAAAAGAGAAGGTTCTGGGGAGATCTTACTGCAGCCTTCTAGTACTTAAAAGGGTCTGTAAAAGAGATGGGGACAGTCTTCTTTGCAGGGCCTGTTGCAACAGGAGAGAAATGGGTTTAAAGTGAAAAAGGGTAGATTTAGACTGATTATAGGGATGAATTTTTTTGCAGTGAGGGTGGTGAAACACTAGAACAGGTTGCCCAGCATGGTGGTAGATGCACTGTCCCTGGAAACAGTCAAGGTCAGGTTGAACTGGGCTCTGAGCAACCTGCTCTAGTTGAAGATGTCCCTGCTCACTGAAGAGGGGTTGGATTAAATGACCTTTAAAGGTCCCTTCCAACCCAAACTATTCTATGCAGTGCTCACCTGCTCTAGAGTGGGCACACTGAACTTGCTCCTCTTATGCAGCACAGTCTGCTTCTCACTTTCTTTCAGATGAAAGTGAAAATCAACTGCACAGGTTTAACAAACCCCAGGTCATGGAGTAAATATTGCCTTTGCAGATTTATCTGCTGTCCAATGACTCTCCACTGCTGAAATCAAACAAATCCTTATTCTACCATTCATGCTTCTTCCCACCACTATATTGAAAACTTCATCCTTGCAACCTAAGTTGCTCATATTTGCTGAAATGCCCATCAGCTCTGCAAATCAGCTTTATGAACCAGCTGAGAAGAGAAAGCCTCTCCCATATGTCTCATAAATTAGGCTCATGTTCTACTTCTCACAATCAAGCAGACAGGGGTAACTGGTGGGTCAACTTGCGCCGACTTCAAAAACTTCCCGTGTGAAGCATCAGGCGTTTTGTTATGCTAATTGTTCTGATTTGCTAGGAATAAACATGCCCTAAAACAGCTTAAATAAAACCTCTGAGGTAGGGAACAGTTGGTGAGCCCTGAAGGTTTTGCTGCAGACACAACAAGGAACATCTGACGTTCCCTAGGGCACTCTGCTTGATGCTTTGTTTTGCTAATTTTTTCTTGGGTTTGGTGTTGTTTTTTTTTTCCCCAAACTGTGGTTTTATATAAGACAATGTCAATGAATCAATGAATCAGTGTGACAGGATCCTCCATTAAAAAAAAAAAAATCATAAAATAGCTCATGTTTCTTAACATGGAACCTCTGAATTCCCATGATGTAGAATTTTTACAACTAGAGGCTTAGTATTTTTAGGCTTGCACAGAAATGCAAGCCAAAAACAACAACAAGAAGGAGCAAATGAAAGCAACAGACTGATTTGAGCTGCAATATCCATCTGCTGCTCCTTCCATTTAAAGGGTAGGATTGTGATGCTCACCTGAAAGACCCTACTGGTAGAACACAGCCAACCCCTCAAACCATTGATCAAGAACTTGATTAGAAGTCTAGGTGTGCAGCCCACAGTTGTTTGACAGCTTATTCCAACCTAGGCATGTCTCCCATTCAAGAAAATTCCAGTCTAGCATTTCTACAGCAAGCAGAGAGCCTGGCTCCAATTCTGTCTTTATAAGCTGACTCTCCAAAGGCAAAATGGACTGCAAGAGGCAAATATTGTGCATCTACTATCCCCTGACACTCCAAAAACACATGGGCATGCTCATTTTCCATAGCTCTGTGACCACTTCCACCTGGCTGAACAGTAAAGTAAAAGCACAGTAAATAAAAATAAAACAGAAAATCCAGAACATCAAAAGAAGCATGTTTGAACCACAGAAGTTATGATCATTATTCCAAATTATCTGATCTTTTCAATTGCCTTGGTTTTCCTTAAATGGCAAGATTACCCTGACATGGGAAAAAAGATGATGAATTGGAATAACTTAAAGGTATAATATAAGATCTATATTTTAGATATATATAAGCTAAAAAGTTAAGCTAAAAGCTGGGCTCTGTTATAAGGTAGTTGGTTTTCTGTGTTTGTTGTTGATTTGTGTGGGTTTTAAAATCTAGAGGGGGAAAAAAATGAGACTTTGCAGACTTCCATACTTCCCACCCTACACTTCTGTGAATGAGCAGTATTTTTTCCCCATTTTCCCTGCTTTTGGGTTTAGACATTAATGTTGTCCTGAAACATGTCAAAATCCATCAGTTGGTAAGAATCCATTACCAGTGGAGTTCTTTTGGGATTATGTTATGCAGATGTCATGGAAAAGCTTATTACAGTGAATGAACCTGATATGAACCTCATGTAGTGCAGCACTGGCAGGAGAATCTTAATATCTAGGGGAAAAAAAAAATCCATCTGCAAACCCACACATTGCAATAATAAATCCAGCTACCTAGAAACTTCCATCTTTTTCTATACTGCAATTCAAACATAGCATCACTTGAACCATTCACAACCAATTTCACATTTCTGTAGGTTAAAACCAAACCAACCAACCCAACCCCCAAACAAAACCCACCCAACAGATTTCATCTGGTGATGTGACTTGCCACAGGGCTTGGCATCTTTCTAGTTCCCATCAAGACCAAGTCTTATTTTGGGTTGTAAACCTTCTCAGGGCTACTGCAGAAGCACCTCCTGCTGCCCTTTTAAAACTGATGTTGTTCTTTAGTTCCTCTGGGAGTCTGTGGTGTTGTGACTGGACTGGTTTTGGACTGGACAAGTTGACTTAAAGCCTTCTCAAACAGCCCTTCACCTCGTTGTGCCCTGGCACAAAATGTGCCATTTGGGGGATGGGAGTAGCATTGAGGTGTTCTGGCCTCCTTCTCATGCTAGAATTGTACTATCATTCCTTTTTTTATTCTCTTCCTCTCTTTAAATAGAAGTTCTAATCCATGTGGTTGCAGTTAAATATAAGATAGTCACAAAATTAACTACAAAGCATGAAACAGGAAATCAGCATAAACACATTCAAGTGGATAAACACTTAAAAAACCCCAAAAAGCCACCAAACCCCCATAATAACCACTTGTGCTGCAAGAGGAACTCTCATATAATTAGGGGATAATAAATGGAGTTGATCAAGAATGCTTTTGGAATCAATTGTATGCAACATTTTCCTTCCTGACCTTGGCACAAAAAGTAAGTCGCACTAATTGCCTCTGCTGATAACCCAAAATTATGACACATTGTTGGTCCTGGGGAATTGGTGTATTACAAGGAGCACTCTGTGACCCGAGGACTGAGCTACAAAAAATCCAAAGGAACTGAATAGTACAAAGGTCATGTGGTAACAAAGGCATCTGCAATACATGAGGAACTGATCCCCTGAAAAAAAAAGGGAGGAAAACAACCTGAATTAGTATTAAAATGTAAAATGACTTCATTTCACAAATAAGATATAGCTGAAATAAAGGCAAATGTGATTCAGACAACACTTCTAGGGAAGACAGGCACATATTAATGTCTTAGTTCAATGCACCAGGGTAAAATATTAGTTATAAAATGCTACCTGGAATAGATTTTTTTACACCTCCAGCTATGCATTTGCTTTTGGACAAGAAGGCAAAACACTGTATGCTTCTGAAAGATAATGCATGGCCCAAACGTATGAGCAGCTTGACCATTTCCACAGAAAATGAGTTTTTAGACCTAAACATTAGCATGTAAATGCATACATGTATTTTAAATTTCAGTCTTCTCTGAAAGCTGCCTTTCAATTTGTAAGGCTAAGTGTATAGAAACTGGCCAGGAACCACTTAATTAAACATTTTGAGAACTAAATTAGTTTTTTTCCATGATAGAGAACTGCTAAGAATGTAGAAAACTGGTTTGGGTCTATCTGAAATACATTACTTCTATTTCTTATCAGTGACTTTGTGCAACGTTTAATAAGAATTTAAAATCTTGCAGGCATGGCAACCTTCCAAAAAGAGATGAGAGTGATTTACACCACTCCTCTGTCTCCTCAAATCTGTTCCTTACTGCTGGATCTCCTCTCAGTCGAGGCTTTGTAAGGGACAGAATTCAAGCTCACCTTGGTACATTCCTATGAATCCTGGTAGTCATTTTATTTGCTTTGTAAAACACAGGTTGCAAGTCTCCACTGAGGCTCAAACTCCCTGTTAACCCCCAAAGACCATTTCTTCCAAATGGGCATTTAATTTACTTTTAAATAGCTGATCAGTTGTAGGAAGTTGGGTTTTTTTACCATCTGAATGGAAATGGATCCTGCTTAGACACACTCTAGCCTTCTTAGCTTCAATTTTGGAAGTGCAAGAAGGTATCAAGCGACCAGGTATCAAGTTTGTGAACTAGGAGGTAGAAGACCTGGATCCAAGTGGAAGCCAGTGGAGAGAAGATAAGATCTGTTTCCACTGAAGTAACATGCAGGGTAAGGACCTGATCATTAGTGGTGTGCCACTAGAAGCACACCAAATGTTCTGACAGCTTCCTAGTTTCATGAGAAAGGAGGGAGCCTTGTGTAGAACTAAAATAGCTGCATGTAATTTTCTCTTGTTTCTGTACACCTACAATGACAGCTAGTAAATGATCTGCTGATGTTCTACTAGAGTAAAATATGTTTAGTCTAAAATATAAACCCCAAGAAGTTCCCACGAGGCTGCAACAAGTGGCAATATTATTGCTCAGGGGATAACAGGAAAGCAGAAACCAAACCAACACCAGGTCAGAAACCCCTTGCTGAATTTGTATGCACTGCAGGGTTTGCTAATTACTATCACACAGAAGGAAGTGAAAACAATGAAGCAAGGATGTAATCCAGTCAAGTCTTCACCAAGGATATATAGAGCCTGGAAGGACCCCACTTAAACCCAATTAGAGAATATATCAAATCTAATAAGGGCACTTGACTGAACATTTCCCACAGACAACAGAGCATCCAGACATTCTCATTCCTTTCCACTTCCTTTTCCTCCTTCCAGTCCCAGGAAAAATGAGGAAGTTTGCTCTTGTTTTCACTTTATTATGAAGAAGTGGCTTAATTAAGTTGTAAATCACCAAACTCAGAGTGGAGAATTGCTTAAGATGAGGTAGAAAGTCAACAGTGATCTCAGAATATCCTACCAGATAAAGGAAACACTAAAAACACTAAAGAGGCTATTGATCTTAGACTCTTTTTTTGGTATTTGACCTCCATTAAACTTCCTCTTAGTGTTTTTCTCTTTTATAGCTTCTCCCTTAGATGGCAATTCAGAAAAGCACAAGCTGAAAACCATCTACATGATAAACTTGGTATAACCCCACCCACTGGCTGACTCCAGAATATCAACTGCAGCCACACCAACTGAGTGAACCTTTAAATTTACCTACAGACTAATTAAAAAGATGACTATCAGCAAAAACTGCTCAATCACTAAGATCCTAAAAGACATTTTCAACTAGGGTACTTACTACAGCCTTCAAAGACTGGGAGTTCCCAACAGAAGTGACTGAAGACTTCACCAAGATTTTAGACATGCCAGAATTTTTCACTCATAAAAAAAAATTAAGGTACAAATAGTCTAATATGATAGTCTGATATAAAACCAATTAAACACAGGCTGCTAATGCTGAATTCAAGATTTACAATCAAGAACTCTAGTGTCTCTGAAGTACTTGAGAAATCATGAAGTGACAGGGCTCTTTCTTTATGAAAATGGTTACAGGAATTTAGATGCACCAAGAAAAATAAAGTCACAGGATAACACTCATGAGGCTGTAAAGTTCTGTTACTGGAAGACCACATTGAAACCAGTTATCAGCAGCAACAGGGCAATATCTCTATAACCAAATATTTAGTAATTGGGAGTCTGAGGAAAATTGGCAAACTTCTGCTCTGATCAACTTTTGTGCCTGGGAAGCACTTTTTGCACCACTAACCCAGAAGGTTTGCAAATCAGTGATTCAAATTAACATGTGCAGGGATGAACAGGAGTGAATTAATGACCTGTTAGAATTTATAAGGGAGATCCTAGTCAGTTAAAGTCTTTCAGGCACAAATTTGAGCTCAAATTCAACATTGACAGTATCAAATCAGGCCAAATAATTTCAGAGAGGTTTGGCAGGGATCTCAGAAGTTACCAAAGGTGGAATCATTTCCACTGGCACCTCTTTGGCATACATAAATAAGTCTTAGCCAGTTTTGGAGAAGATTTAAAAAAATACCTGATCCAGTTCAGGTGCAGAAGTACAAAACCCAGCCCCCCAGACTGACTTTCCTATCTCAGCCCTAAAAATTGAAGTCTATTAAAGTTCAAAGCCTTTTTGCCCTTCACTTAACCCATTCCTAGCAGGAAGAACTCAACCCTTTTAATTTTACTTAAAGTTAAACCTCTGTTCTCTCAGTTAGACCAAGCATAAGGAGTAGAATTTAGGTTTTTATTTGATTCCCTCCAGCTGTAACAATACCTATGTGTATCTACATGCATTACTGTCTGCTTGTCTGGCTGAAGGATTTTTCACTAAGGCACTGTAGGCACATTCAAGTGTTCTCCCTAAGAGCAGAAAGCTGCTTCAGTTCACCTTATTTTTGTAAAAGTCTTTCTTATAATTTTGAGCACAATATATTGTCAAAAAAAAGCTTTAGAAGTCATCATTTATAAAGCTGTATCAGGTACAGCTCAGTACAGACACATTCTTAGAAAGGCAATGAAGTGACACGTGTAAATAAATTGGTATTAATGTGTTTTGGTCTGTTTTAAAAATGACAATATGTAAAAGCTTTAAGGCAGCTTTTCTTTTGACTTACCCCATAGTCATTAATTTGAAAACCAGAGCACAGATAATTAGATACTATGGCAGCAGCCCAAACTGAGATGTCTCATGGATATGAACTCATGCAGACAGACCTTTTCAATTCATCCTGCTCTTGCTACATAATAAAACCAATAAAAAATAAATAAAGAAGTTGAATATTATTAAATACCTACCTGAGAGCTTCATGAGGAGCTCAGAGGCTGCCTTGACTGACATGTCCTGCCTCATCACATTTGCTGGGGCTTCCTGTGGCTTGAGCTTCTCCTCGGGGATGTTTGGTGTTGAGGCTTCAGGTTCCTGGCTGAAGACATAGCTGGACTGAGACAAAGCTGAACTTGCAGCTTCTTCATCCTTAGGCTCCTCTTTCACTTGAAATGTAGGAGTCAAGGGCTCTTTTTGATTTGCAGCTGTCAAGAGAAGGAAAAACATGAGACTTAGTGAGGTGTATAATGCAACAGGAAGGAACCATCTAAAGCAGGCACTGGCAGCAGGCATGTCAATCAGTATTCAAAGACAAACTTCTGCATCTTTTATACACAGGGACACTTTTGAGACACAAAACCTGCATGTACCAGAGCTCAAGACACCATAAAAGCCTTCCCCTGGTCATTGGTTTGTAGGTCTTGTGTAGGCTTGATGGAAGTTCATCTCACACAGGGGCAAATTTGGCCCCTGGGTGCTACAAATTGAGTTCTTACAGCATGGAAATGAGACAAGAGATGAAAAGTAGAAAGATAGGAGACCTAAGAGGAGAGTAAAAGGAATAAGACAACAAATTCTTAGCTCCTCAAAGTTGGTATTTGTTAAGAAAGAGAACAGAGGAATTTTCAGAAGGCAGCTGTGCACTGGAAGGTGCTATTAGAGCACTGTTCCAGGTTCTACATCCACAAAAAAAGAGAGAAAGTTTCAAATAATCCCTTCAAATACTCCATGTAAACAGCCTCAGAGAAGGGTAGAGAGACCTTGGAGCTGCTTAAAATCT
>NW_008592683.1:72445-94861 GCF_000691845.1 Merops nubicus
CTGAACAACATTGTTCTTGTACAGTCTTTTGAGCACCCCTTGACAGCAGTAGATCCTTGTTTGGTTGAAGGGATAAAACCAAGAACACCTCTTAAACAATACACCCAAACCCAAGCAATATAAATTCACAGATGGGCTGCATGACAAACAGCAGGGGAAAGAAACTGCACCATTTTTTCAGCAGCATTTCTTATAATTCTTTACCTGAAGAGGTACTTCCTTCCCTGTGTGTCTTAGTGGCTTTTTCTTGTCCAAAATTTCACTTTTAATCCCCACTAACACACAGTAGATGACTTGGGCAGTGCCTCAGACTTTACATCCTGGGAGCTTCCATGCTGCATCTCCTCACTTCCCTGGCTTGTTTCCTGAGCTATTCTCCTTCTCAGCACTTCCCCCAAAACCTGAACTCCTGCATCTCACTGGGAACTGCTCACCATCTCCCACAGATGAGATCTGATCCCCAAAGATCCCTGCCACCTTTGTGCAAATAGACCCTTGGGTTGGTTGGTCCATTGTTTTGTGACTCTCTCTACATTTAGAGGGATTTTTTTAACTTATTTATTTATTTTAAAGCTACTACATCACCGTGTAACACAACACTGACACCTTTACAGTTTCTATTTCAGGGTTGTTTGATTTTTATCCTTTGTTATTGCTTGGCAAACCATTACCAAAGAACAAGATTAAAGCAAGTGGTCTAAACAGCGTGCACATCAGCAGCGTGTCCATAAACATGGGTGCTATTCACTCCTTCAGAAATTAAATTACCTTATACATGGACTTTTTAATAGGACCTCTAAGCACTTTTACCAGCATTAGAATTTGCTTTTTCCTTTTTTTAAAGTAGAGCAAAAGCATAAATATGAAACATGAAAGAACGCCTTCATTAATCAAAATACAGTTTAAGGCTCTCAAACCCATCTTAACTTTACCAATATATTTAACAAAAAAAAAAAAAAGAAGCAACAAATATCTATCTTCTTTTAAACCATGCCACTCTAGCTGCTACTGATATGAAAAATACCTCCAGAAGGAAGCAAGGAGCTGAGTGCAACTGATAGAGAACATTCTGCCTGAACTCTCAGGGAACCTAGGGGGAAAAAAAATCCTTTGAATTTATGCATTTCAAGAAGGTATTCATTCCAACTGCCCCAGAAAAGAAAGGAAACAGGAGTCTGAGGGAAGAAGTAAAGACAACCCACTGAGAACAATCATTAACCTGTGAAACTTCCATGTTTTTTCCCATGAACCAGGGCAGCAAATGACACAGGTAGAGGAGGCAGCATAGCCCAGGTCAGCATCCACTGTTCCCATTAGAGAGGTGATATGAAACTCACACACACAGAGCAGTTTGCAGCCACATGGTCCATTATAAGCCAGGTTAAGAACAACCTAAAAACATCCAAAGGCAAATAGAATCACTGCAACAGAATATAAGATCACAGCCTTAAACTAGGAGCTTTTTTTCAGTTAGGTGCTGCAGTATTGCAGTGGCAGATGCTTTATGGATTCCCACCACAAGAAAGAGGACCAAAAAGGGCACTTGTGGAAGAAATGAGCCTTAATTAAACCCTCTTTTCACCTAGCCAAAATGCAGCAGCCAATTTGACCCAACCAAGGGCAGGTGTTGAGTGGCACCTCCATGCTCTTCATCCCAGGGTATTCTCAAACTCTGCTGAGATGAAGCCAAGATCTCATACCTTTAATTAACTGACAGCACATTCCTCAAACTGGCTGCACTTTCCAGAAATCAAACATTTTAACTGTAGGCAAACCACAAAAATATTAGAGTTATTTACCTCATTTTTCTTCTCCTGGAAAAGAAAAATAAATCAGACAACTATTGGGTTGGTTTCAACCCAACTGCTTCAATTAATGGGGCTTTGGCTTCAAATAATGGGGCTTTTGCTCCAATTAATGGGGCTTTTACTCTTTCTTGAGATATATTAAACCACATTCCAATGAAATGAAGCCCAACTAGAAAGACAATCTCCTTTTTTTTACAAAGAGGGAGGTTGTCCAGTCTATCAGATCCATACATTAAAACTAGACAGACCTCACCCAAAGCCAAAAAAAAAACCCTGATCCCAAAACCAACAAAAATCTCACCACTCCAGCCTGTGTCCCATCTTGGATCCAAAATTATGGGCAAAATTGCTAACACATGGGAAACAGCAACTATGATGCATCCACTAGTCATATTAGGGAGAAAAATAAACAGATGGAAGAAAAAACACTGCAAAGAAGGGGAACTAAAAGTTGGTTGAGACCAGTTCTGAACTCTGAGGAATCTTCTAAAAATTAGAACTAGACAAGGATTAAGAAGATGATGTTAAAGTCTATTAAAGTATATTTGAAGTACAAAATTGTTACTTCCCAGAAGGAGCAACATCTTCTCTCTACACACAAAACCAGACACATATACTCAATTTGTATGAATTTACATTCATGCTGAACTGCAATGAGAACAAACTGAAGGGTATGTTGCCTGAAGATTGAATGGAAAAAAAAACCCAGCAATTTAATTTTGAAATATCAGGGGAAGGGGAAAGATGGATGATCAAAAAAAAAAACCCACGACCTATCAAAACCAAACCACCACCACACCACCCAGCAAATGCAACCAAGCAGAGCTGATAATTCTCCATTTGTTCCATTCCATATGCATTAAAAAAAACAAAGAGATTTTTTTTTCCCCCCAAAGATCAAAGAATATTCCAGACTGCTGATTTTTATCTTCCTGGCAACTAGAATAATTTGATCCATTTGGCAAAAGTGATGAAAGTTGTAACACTTTCCTCAAACTGCCAAATGCCACAAGAAAAGCTTTGGGCATCTGCCACTAATCTAAAACACTCTCACTGCATCAGTCCCCTTGCAAGGATTCCTAAACACTCAAAATGTTTACAACTGTAGGAGGAAAAATCACAGAATCACAGAATGTTGGGGGTTGGAAGGGACCTCTAGAGATCATTGAGTCCAATCCCCCTGCCAGAGCAGGACCATCCAGTCTAGGGATGTTGGTGAAAACTGATGCTGAAGCAAAGCCCAGAACATTTCAATAGCCATAGAATAACAGAGAATCACAGAATGTTAGAGGTTGGAAGGGACCTCGAGAGATCATTGAGCCCAACCCCCCTGCCAGAGCAGGACCATCCAGTCTAGGGCAGGTCACATAGGAATGAATCCAGATGGGTCTTAAAAGTCTCCAAGGAAGGAGACTCCACAACCTCCCTGCGGAGCCTGTTCAGTGCTCTGGAACCCTGACAGTAAAGTTCTTCCTTGTGTTGAGGTGGAAATTCCTGTGCTCCAACTTGAACCCATCCCCTTGTCCTATTGCAGAGGTTGTTCATGAAGATGTTGAACAGGACTGGACCCAGCACTGATCCCTGGGGGACTCCACTAGTTCCAGGTCTCCAGCTGGACTTGGCACCACTGATCACCACTCTTTGGTGTCTGTTGTGTAGCCAATTCTCAACCCATCTCACTCCCTGTTCCTCTAGCTCCTATTTCCTGAGCTTGCTCAGGAGGATGTTATGGGGGACGGTGTCAAACACCTTGCTAAGGTCAAGGTAGACTCCATCAACTGGTCTCCCTGCATCCACCCATTCAGTCACCACATCTTAGAATGCTATCACATTAGTCAAGCATGATTTCCCCTTGGTAAATCATGGTAAAAATGGGCCAATTACTTCAAGCCCAGCTCAATGTTACAAGTCATAGTCAGCAGGGAGTTGGTCATCATTCCATCTGTCTGAGGAAAGAACAAGAGAAAGGAAGAAAGATGCTACTGCATTTTTGGTGCATACATGCCACCACAAAAATGCTACTGCAAAAGAAGCCACAAGAAAAAGCATCTACTGAGTCTGGGCCAAAAGGAACTGTGATGGTAATGCCACAGTAAGCCACTGCACCATCCTGTCATTGTACAAGTGATGTCTGACTGCAGCTACAAAGAGGAGAGAGAGCAGGGCAGTCATAGCAGAGGGAAAAGAGGAAAGTGAAGACGTGTTCCAAAAGGCACTGATCTTCTTGAGATCTTGCAGGAAAACCTCCCTTTGTGATTCTCCTCAGAGCCACCTTTCTACCCTAGAAAGGAAGGACAGTGTTTTATCCAAGTCCTGCAGGAGCTAGAGCATCTGAATGCCACAGGACCCATCCACTCCTGGCTGTAAGTTGTGAGCTGTGGTGGATAAAAGAAACCAAGGACCTTTGACAGATCAGTTCTGCAGTATTTGGAAGACACTGAGCATAGGAAGGACTACCCTAGAAGGAAGATCCAAGTCCTGCAGGAGCTGGAGCATCTGAATGCCACAGGACCCATCCACTCCTGGCTGTAAGTTGTGAGCTGTGGTGGATAAAAGAAACCAAGGACCTTTGACAGATCAGTTCTGCAGTATTTGGAAGACACTGAGCATCCTCATCCTGATGGCAGCCATGGTCAATAAAGGGCATGACTTGAGTCTTCTAGTGCTTTTCCTCTAGCAACTGAAATGTGCAGGTAGGTGTTGGCATTCTGCAGGGAGATTATGGCTTAGATTTGATGACACTCCAGAAGTGAGTAAGGGGGACAAACACTGCAGAAGAAGCCACTGTTGAGCTACCAGCTTCACAAGAAAAATCTATCCCATTTGAACCCCTTGGAGAATCTCCAGATGAAAATCTAATTGGGCAGATAAATTATGGTCGATTTACTAAACATAGAGGCTGTCCACACTGTAAGTGGCCCAGAAGGAGAAATACTGTTCTTCTGGCAGGACAGCCTAGCTGGTCTCTCCTTCCTTCTCAGTGCCTCCTGCCCTGGAGTGTTCATCTGTCCCACAGCACCTCCTGTTACCCAACCCTCCTGGGAGTGCTAATTCAACTACATCTCATTTACAAAGCCCTCTACTCCACCCTTAGCAAAACAAACTAACCCTCAGGGCTCCAAAGAAGAGGATGAGAGCCATCAATGGAAAAGCTACTTATGATTCAAGGGTGCTCAGCATTAAAACATTTCTTTTTATCAAAAAAGTGGAAGGACAAAAAAGGACAATCATGAGAAGTGTGAGGATGCCAAGACTTTCCACCGCTGGGCTTTCAGAGACCACTTAAAATAACTCTTTCAAACCATCTTGCTTAAGTATGTCAACAATGTGTAAAGAGAGGTTCAGGAAAGGCCAGCTAACTACCCTTATCTTCTCTAAAGCTGCTTTGCATTTAAGGAGCTGCAATCAGGCAAAGGGAGACATCACACTGGAGAATGACCAGTCCTGCTGCTGCCCCCTCGAAGTTTCACAGTGTCCTAGACCAAGTGGAATGGAGGAATGAGGCAAATTGCTGAGGCACATCCCCCCAAGCCCCAAGATGTCTATGATACAGCCAAAGTCCCAGCTGCTAAACCAGGTTGTAATATCTCTCCAGATCACCTCCTCCCTTCCAGGTAAAAACCAAAGTAACAGCAGAATAGGTAAAATTCTAAATTGTAAGCACAGAGCTGGTCCAGAATCATATTCATGTTTTCTTCTCAGTTGTATTGGGCTGAGGAAAGAAAAAAGCAGTTTGTTATCCTGCATTTTAAATGACTGAATTAGAACAGTCGATTAGAAGAGAATCAGAACACTGCTTATCTTGCTAAATTCTACATATTCCTTAAGGTGTAAAACACAATGGATATCATTTTAAAGGGTGTCAGGAAATTGTGGATGTAAGACTAGCAATTGCTGAAAGATTTAAAATATAAGGGTGGTGATAGAGCAGTGGCAAAGATTACTGCAAGCTTTTATTTGCCCCAGTTGTAATTAGTTGTGCTCTTGGCCTTTTTTTTAGTTTTATTTTAAATTAAAGGTCTGTATGGAAATTATGATAATGTGAATCTGGAGAGACACTTCAAAGAGAGATCTTGATGACATCAGGGGTCCTCACACTGACGGCAGCATTATGGAACTCACAGGATTTTTAAATTAAGGATATGGCTCAATAATTGCCAGCCCTGTGCGCTTACATATTCTAATTGAGATTTTACATTCTGGCATAAACTAGGAATCCTAAATATAGACAGCATGATCTTTTCTTTGAAACTTGCTACACAAATACATCAATTATGACAATTTAATTGGATGTGCTTTTATTTTATTAAAAAATAGCTGTTTGAAGAGTTCAAGCCAGCCAGTTCAGTGCTGTCAATGGCAAACGCTCAAACATTTCAACTTACTTTTGTTACCTTTAAGGACTGCAATAATTTTCAAGACCCAGCCAGAAGAAATAACCTAAGTGATTACTCAGCTTAAATACTAATATTTTGTGTATAGCTGTCCAATGATTTACTATTTCATTATTCCATTAATGGAATCAGCTAATAAAACGTGAATGCAAAGTCCAAGTGCTTTGGAGAGTCACCAAAATCCCATGGTGGCATTATTTTCCAAAATAAAGTTTCCCACAAAGTATTTGGGCAACTTAAAGCATACAAGGAGTTCTACTGAAGGAAAGGGGAAGGTTTGAAGATAAACACATGCCCATGCTTAAATATTCTTCTATTTTCACTTTTAAGAGTCATCTGCTAATTGTCTTTACAAACTATAACCCTTTCCAAATTTAAATAAACTTTCAGAGAACCATTTTGCATTTCTTGTGAATTTAAAAGCATTTCCTACTTTAAACGAGGACCTAGAAAATGGAATCTGGAAAGGATTTTGAAGGTATTCTCATTTTTAGATTTACATTTGGTCACTTGTATTATGCTTTATGTCATAAAACACAGAGCTAAAAATCTTTCTGGCAACGGCACAGAACTAGGGCTGAAGGGATCTCAAAATGTCACCTGCAACAATTTTCCTCAACATTTTTAAACCTTAAGCTGCCCTAAGCCTTTCTGAAAAAAAATATCAGAAGCTGTTTTGAGCTGTGTCATCACAATCCATTTCTGGCCCACCCAAAATCAGGTCTGCAATTCTTCCCCCCTCACTTTCCTTCTCGCTGCTGCTTTTTGTTCAGCTGATATTTCTTGCAACTGCTTCTGATGTCCTGTAGTTCACTGACTGAGATGCCACAGTCTCTCCAGCCAGACTATCATAGAGCTTTAACTACCTCCAATTTTGGAAAAAGTGTTCCTAAAGCCAGCTTAAACCCTACAGCAATATAAACCTGCTATTTTTTGTCCTAATTAAATCACCAAAACATCATTCCCTTCTCCCTGCGACAAACTTTTTAATGCATTAAAGGCTCATTAATGACTCTCCTTAGTCTCTTCTATAGGCTTCACAACCTCACTCCCTTTCATACATCCTCACTAGACATGTTTTCTAAACCTCCAGTCATTTCTGCTGCCCTCCTTTGAAGTCTTTCCAACTGTTCACAGTCTTCGTAAACTCTAGAGCCAAAACCTTGGACTTCAGCAAGGCTGAGAAGAGCAGGAGTGGTTTTCTCTTTGTTTTTCTTTCTCATCTCTTCTTTGAGGCTGTTTCTGTCTGTACCCATCCCAGTACAACGCCTGCATCTTTCACCCAATATGACATTGTTAACCCCTGGTCCTTTCCCATGGAACTGGCACCCAGCTAGTCCTTTCTGGTCTTGAATTTGCACAACTGTTCATGTTTTTTACTGATCTCTTTAGACTGTGGACCTTCTCTTTTGGTTGTGAACTACTTTCAATGTCCTGTTTCCCAACCATCTGATATCCACTTCATCTAGATTAGAAAGTTACTGCATCACACAATCAGCAATAATACCAAGAGTCAAGACTATACAGGTTCTTATTAAGATTCCAAATTAAAATTCCTAAGAGTTAATAAACACCAATTTTATACTGTTTTTCACCCTAGGTGCACCAGTTAAACGGCTGGAAACTGCAACTCCTAGGTCTGGAGGGAGACAAGAACTCCTCTGAATCACACACTTGGAAAAATAAGAGGCTGGAACTGCACAGAAATGAAAACCAAGAGGCCTCATGGTCTCCCATGAAACTGGAGGAACACAAACTGACACCAGCTAAGAAGAAGAGGAGCAATAAACATTGGCAAGCAAAAATAAATGCTCATTTAAACCATCAATATTCAATAAGAATAAATGCCAATTTCTACAAGTCTATATATCAATCTACTGCTTCTCTCTTAGCCACAAGGCCTGTCAGAGAAGAAAATTAGATTGTTTTGACATAATCTGGTCTTGATAAATCTATGTTGGCTGTTACAATTGGCATGTACAATTTGAGATGTCAAAAGATTTGTGTCATTGCAAAGGGAGGGCAAATAATTGAAGCTCTGATGGGCCTAACAAGAGAGTGTCATAATGAAGAAATTACTCAAAGGAACTTGGTTCAGCAATGCAAGCAGTCAAAAAAAATACAGCTAAGACTTAACTTGCTGAAAGAAAATTACTTCTACTCTAAATTTATGCATACTCTATGGAGGAAAGCCTGAGCTAAATGTATATAACAATACAAATCTCAGGAAAAACTCCTTTCCTTTTAACATTGCTCTTCTTGTTTAGTAAACTTGGTGACTGGCAGTAGGTTCTCATCCAAATATGCACACATACAAAATTACAGATACATCTCACTCCCCCAGTGACTTTATAACATGTTGCTAGGTAACAGTACATACAAGTCAGGCTTCAAGACCTTTAGTAAGTCACCATAAAATAACTGCTTGGGCCTTTTGCATGAAAAATGTACATTTATGTCCTCCTCCTGATGTCAATAGATCAGATATTGAAAATATAACCATCTGAGAAACCATAAACAGCTCCCCATTAACTTCTACATGAAAACCAACAGATGAAAATGTTGTATGTTTTCTCAGCTTCCAGGCTTCCCCTCCCCTCCTGCTTTCTGCCCTCATTCTTGAGAGCAGCCTCATTCCAGAGCACTACCATCCACAGGTCAGCACCACTGCTGTGTTGAGCCACTAGGTGCACAGCAACCCAAATTTAAGGTAGACATCAGAATGACAACCTACATGGGACAGCTTTCAGACAACATAAAAAATGGATTTCATAGAGAGTCCAAATTTGAAACTCAATATATGAGTAATAAAATGCACGAGCAAATCAAACCAGACTCATTCTCACTCATTTTTTTGCTGATCATAATAATTATATCAATGGATTACTTCTTGTTTTAAAGAGGATGTTTCTGTGGCTTCTTCCAACCCACACAACAAACCCTTTGTGTCAGCCCATTTCACCTCCTGCTGTGGTTTCACCAAAGCAATGGCATTAGGACAGAGCTAACTCCTTAGTTTACCTGACAATAAAACCTGCTAAAAGGCAATTTACATTCCATTTAAAAGGAAAAAAGGGACCAATAATTCTCTATTGAAAAGGGTATCTTCTAGCTCAAAAGTCTAAATCTTGCCACAGGGACTGTGGTGTCCTCGTAAAACAGAAATTTCTTCAGTGACATCTTTCCTGACTTCTTTCTCTTTCAAAATTAAAGGCTATTTTGGAAAACATTTAGCACATCCACCCAGCATGACCACAATTCTGAAACTGGTCAGTCCAATCAATAAGAGTACATAAAATAGAACAGATTCACCCTAAACATCTCTTCCACTTCAGTCTCACATGTGAATATCATTCTTACAGCAATAATCTGTCAGTGAAGGAAAACACAGTAAACACATGCTTTGCATTAGGTAGGGATTTCAATTATAATAGTAAAGAAAATTAAAAGCTGTTAATGAACCTCTAGGGCTACCCTTTTCAAAGTGTTAATCATCAAGAAATGCAGTAACATTGCTACTTCACACCTATGTACAAGTCAGGCTCCAAATGCTGCCCTGAAAAGGAGGTGACCAATACTCTATGGGTCCTACTTAGAAAACTTCAGAGCTCAATTTTCTCATGGGCTGGGCACTTGTGACCCTCACCAATTTCAAACCAGAGCTACAGATACTCAGCACGCTTGAAAAACAACACCAGATGAGATTTGCCAAGGTAACTGTCAAGGAACATGAGAAGCTGGATAAAAAGTCCTCACTTCCAACCCCAAACAGCAAAATCCCCCTCTTCCCTCACCACTCCCTCTCTTCCCTCCGTTAGGCACCTTTCCTTATCAAAAGAAACAAGAAATTACAAGTTGAGTTGCCACACTTTCCTCCCTGCAATTCCATGACTCAACCAACCCAAGGCCAAGTGTTTCTCAGCCCACCAAGGAGCTGCCACTTGCTGCTCAATTACCTGACAGCTTCATCAGAAAATCTGAGGCCATCTTGACAGAGATGTCTTGGCTGAACAGCGCCGACGCCGTGGTGGCCACAAAGTCAGAGGAGTCTTTCAGCTTTGTGTTGTTGGGGGCTCTGTCAACAGTGCTAAGAGCAAAAGGTGCAGCTGAGATGCTATTGTCATCTTTGGGCTCTTCTTTCACTAGTAAAGGTGGAATACCTCCACCAGGCTGCCCAGCCACGTCGGGGGTTTTAGACACAGATGCTGATCCCGCAAGGTCAGGTCCACCTCCTTCCCTCTGTGGTCCCAGGCAGGAGTCACTATTTAGCTGTGGTGACCCCTTCACCTCAGATTCTGGTATTTCCTCCTTCACTTTGGACTCTGTCCTGAGGAAATGTTGATGGCAACGCATATGGAGTTTCAGGCTGAAGTGGCGGGAGGAGGTAAAAGGGCATAGCTGGCATTGGAAGGTCTCACCCCTGTCTTGGTGCTGATGAACCTGGTTCAAGAGGTGAAAGATAAAAGCAGGTATTAAGCAAAACGCTTGGCTAGCATTACAGAAAGCTTAACTCTGCACTTCTCACACCATTTGAAAACAAATAAGTGGACTAATGAGTGAGCTCTGCCTTCTGAGCACTTGGAGAGAGGTCAGGCACCCAGAACAGTAGGATTCTTTCACACATAAGGCAAAGAACATAAACATCAGACTGGGCTGAAAAAAAAGTATCAGGAACATCTGTTTCTGCAGCATGTAAATGATGAAGTCTGCTTTGGATCAAACAGTCCTCACAACTAGATCCTGATGAACTGTCAGTGCAGAAAAAAGACTTCCAAGCTTAACTAGTTACATTTTCTTGATTAAAAAACAATCAACCCAACCAACCCATACCTATTACATGACCTGCTAAGCATGATCAGCCTGTTCAACCTCATAAATAAGTTTTTCAGAGGAACCCAGCAAAACAATAACCTGCATATCAGTGTCCACCATCGATTGACACGTCATCAACCCACAGCACCTGCCAATACAAAGGCACTCTTGAAAGAGTTGGTGGCAAATTCATTCTACCAGGGAATAAACAGCCCTGTTATGCTAAAATACAAACATGAGAGATGGTGTTTGCCATTTGTTCTATTTCATCAGTTGACTAAAGATCACAGTTAATCTTCCTGGCCTCATATTTTTACTGCAGGCTCTTTCTCATAGAGACTACATGCTCCAGGAGGACTGGAACATCTAATGTCCTCAGGCCTGATCTTGATTACCTTTTAAAAAGAACTCTCTCCATCCATCTGTATGTTGACATTTTGGTTCACATGTTAGTTGAACAGACACACTCATTAATATAAACTATAGATGTATAATTATACAATTTCTTGTTTAACACAGGACTTAGGAAAGGGAAGGAAGAATTGAGCCCAGCACCACAGTGACAAGTATATTGAAAAGTTTTTCCCCTGAAGCTTCACCAATGGATTATAAATTCTGACAGTGGCACTCCAGGCTACTTGCTGCAGAAAGATTGGCAAATACATACATTTCCTCCTCACTAATTGATGAATGTGTGATCAGGACAAGCTGGCACTGAGCTCCACACGTTTGTTTTCACTTATGACTTGGGTTGGTTGGAAACATCTCAGTGAGACAGATTTTTTGTTGGAAAACGGCAATTTGTTGACTGCAAAATATTTCACCTAAAATATGGAAAGGTTTGGGGAACTCTTGGCAAACAAGGCATGATTCCTCCACCCTACTGGGTGGCACTCTACCCATGGCTCCCTGGGCTTGGCTCAGAAGCAGGCAGATGTGCCAAGGATCCAAGGCTTGCTGCTATAGCCCTGGAGTCCAAAAGCCCTGAAAACTCCAGCTCTAATCAAAACTCAGCTCTAGAAAAACTACCTTTAGCTAAGCTCTCAGCATCCCCTACAGAGCTGAGATCTAGATCCCAAGAGTCCTGGTGAGTCCTGCAGAGCTCTGGGATAACAGCAGCATTTCCCAAACACAGCTCTATCCAAATTCAGGTTGAAGTTTCCCATGGTTGTAGACTGGGCCTGATTAATTTTCTATAGAGTAAAAGGAATTGAGTCACAAGCTCATATCCAGCAATTCCCAGCTCTACACACACAGGACCTGAATTCAGGTCTGCTAAAATGTGAAGCTGACAGACCCTTTGCATTTGGTGAAGACACATTTCATTAGTGCTGTGTAACTTTTCATTCAGTAGTTCTGCAGGGGCACCAGAGATTAGGTACTAAACAAACAGATAGCAAGAGAGAATTTCTCTCATCCAGCAGCTTTACAGAATGACCTTCTCAGTATCATATAAACCTGACATTTACAGACAAAGTAATTCTGGAATATTATAATTGCACCTAACAACAACAACAAGAATTAGAAGCTAGTGCTAACCTATGACACTTTTAAAGCAACAAAGAAGAGCAGCACATGAAATACTAAATATTAACAGGTTACAATGGAAAAGCCAACCAATTTGTCTGCCTGCACTGCTGGAAACAGGATGGGGTGTGAGCACAGCAGCATGGGAGCACTCTTCTTCATGGAGAGCATGGGGAGGTTCCAATGGTAGCAAGTACTTTCACCATGGCAACTTTATCTCTTCCACCCACAGGGATTTTTTCATGCCAGGGTTTCTCTCCAGGATCCCCTGCAATCAACATTTTCCTGCCTAAGTGTTTAACCACTCCTTCTAGAGTCCCCTTATCACAATCATCACATAATTCTTGACAGGATGCCTTCTGAAGGTTGGCACTGCTGCACTCAGGTGGCACAGTCTGTGTGGGAGCCCATCTTCTCTGCTTGGAGTATGGCTTGCCACCCCTGCAATCTCTTTTGAGAGTGGATGAGAGCAGGGGGGATTGATTCATCTGATTTGGGATTCTTCTCCTGCCCAAAGACAACAGCAGCATCGCCAGTGGATTTCTCATGAAATAAAGGAGGTTTATAACTTGCAGCCAAGGAAAGGTAGAATTCAAACTCAAATATTTTGAGTTTTGAAAGGAAGAATTCTAGATCTATGAAAAGCCATATGAAACAACAGCAAGCCAAATATTTAGCCCCCCTCTCTCCTGGGTCCAGTCCTGACATAAGATCTTCCTTTTTAATTCTCAAAAATAAATAGTAGCATTTATTTAAAAATCTGAACACTATCAGAATTTAAGCAAGTCCCTTCAAAACAAAAACTACCCCTCATTTTCTCATTTGACAGCAGTGAGAAGAGCCAAGAATTGCCATTCTATGCTGTTCAGAGGGAAAAGTCCAGGCAGCAACTACTTGCTGCATAATGAGAAACAAGAAACCCTGTTGAGCTACACAGAAAGCCACAGGGGAGACCCAGGGCATGCAATGTTACAGTCCAAAAAGCTGCCTGCTCCCTCCATGAGACAGAGGATGGCTCTTACCCTGTGCTAACGTTGCCCAAGCCATCAGATGTCCTCTTTAGACTCAACCAGGCTGTTCCTGCAAGGACCAGTGGCAGGAGGAGAGCACGGTGCACAACCTGCTCCTAGAGAACAGTTCTTCCAAAACTCCATAAAACTACTGCTTGGCTTTTGTCAGAAACATTTAAGGACTCCTGAATTTATGTCATTTAACTGTGGCTATTCTCCTTGACAGTGTAAAGTACTTGTATCATCTTTGTTTCAAACCTGCAGTCTTCCCACTCTCAGCATTTCATGGTTTCACAGTTTTTTCAGTGTGTGATTGATGAGACTTACACAATAATTTTCAATTATAAGCTCCTTGCAAACTTTAGGCCTGGCTTGAGGAGTCTGGTACAAATTATCTCTTGGTCAAATGTCTTTGTTTGTTTGTTTTAAATTTGTTTCTTGCAGTTTCTTTTCCTGCCTCTTCATCCTCACATCACCAGAAAGAAAAAAAGAGGCTGCTCAATTTATCACATACATTATTTTGATCACACCTCTTTTCTATAATAGGAAATCCCATTTTTTCAGCTTTTTTTTCTTCAAAGGCACTTCTTGGCATCCCACTAATCATCTTCATTGCCAGCCTTTAAAACCCCTTCTATTTCTGCCACATCTTTTTGATGCAGTGACCATAAGTGAATGCCATAACTGGCAGCACACCATATGTTAATAATAGCATTGTAGTATTTCTGGTGTTACTTCTGGTTTATTCTCCAGACACTCAAACATTGAATGTACTTCTTACCCACTGCTGCAGAGGCCAAGAAAAGGTTTTCATTGAACTGTCTATAATGATACCCAGATCTTTTCCATGAGTAGTTACAGTTCATGATATCAGCCAGCCACGATTCCTCTTGTTTCCAAGGTGCAGTACCTTCAATTTCCCAACAATAAATTCATTTACCCCCTTTTGTTTATCTGTCAGCCAGCCTCTTTTTACTCCCTTTCAAGCTGTGCCTTTTGTAATCTTGATTCATGCACATAAGATTGTAACATCTGCAATTCTCCTGCCCACAGTCATCATTTTGTGCAGATCACACTTGCTAAAAGAGGCACAATTCCACTCTTAGTAACAGAACATCCCCCTGTTAGCCTTTTGTCATGCTTAAAGTTGCTAACTCCTTCCTACCCTTTGTTTTACTGTCTCTTGGTGAATTTCTTAATTTGCCATGGTACATCACATCACTTAATTTCTTTGGCAGCTTCTCAGTGAGAAGCTTTGCCAAAGGCTTTTTTAAAGACCAAATATATTTCAGCCGGTTCTTAAGTCCATGATTTCCTGAGATGCTTGAAACATCTCAGTGAAAGAACATGATTTTCTTTCACAGAACCCCCATGTCCCTATCTATCTATCTATCTATCTATCTATCTATCTATCTGTCCTGGTTTGGGGTAGGACAGAACTAACTCTGCTCAGTGGTTTTACTTTTCAGCTGAAGCTCTTCTAACTGACTGCACTGTCTGAATCCCAAGTTCATGAATCAAATTCCAGAATCCAGCTCCTGTTGCTGTCTGTGGCTGAGTCCAGCCTGGGACTGTTCCCCAGGGGCTGCTCCCCAGGATCAGGGGTGATGGGGACCTATTGCCACTGGGGGGGAGTTGAGTTCAGTACTGGTTTTGTAAATATTTGTATATATTCCATTTTACTGGTAGTAGTATTTTCATTAAAGCTGTTTTACTTTTCCAATCCCCAAGTCTCTCTCCCTTTGTCTTCCCCTTTGGAGGGCAGAGGGGTTAAGAGAGAGCATCTGTCACAGGTCTGGGGGCAGCCCTGACCCCAAACCATGACAATATCTTATCACCTCATTCATATCACTGTATTTTTTCTCTTACTTTTTTTTTTGTTGACATACTAACACTTCTGGTATCATAACCAGCTTCTTAAATCATCTTTTCATACTTCAAAGAAACATCCCTGCTGTTTTACCAGCCAGTTTAAGTCAATGGGAAGTACACACTGGCCCATGTGGACTTACCAGTTACAAATACACAGCATCCCACCTAACAGGGTACAGTGGGGGACAAGCAGGGGTGAGGGAAACAGTGACACAGGCATGTCCTGCAGTTCTGTAGCACTGGTGAGAGAAATCTTTCCTTTTCCCCTCCCTTAAAGTTGCAGTAACACTTCACACTGACTGCTCCTTCTGGTTATGAGGCACAGGAAGGGAAGAACTGGCATTCACCTCTCTTTGTGGGGTTTAATAGGCTTTCTTGGTTATTATTTTGTAAACAGAATAAGAGGAAATTTTTTTTCTCTGTGAATTTTCATCCACAAACAAAATCTGAACATAAGGGGGTCAAGGTGCTGAATCCATTCACTGCTATCTCTGCTTTTGGCTACTCACTCTTTACTTATTTCCTATGACCTAATTACCACTTTTATTTCTTTGCCTACTCTAAGTTTTACTTTTCTCACAAACTTTCAAGTGGATTAATATTTCCATGAGGGGCAACTGTTTAAGCAACTACAACAACCAACCATCATTACAACTTGGCCATGTGGCCATCCCTGCCTACCTACTGGTTTTTTCCTTTTGGGTTTTTTGTTTGTTTTGAGGTTTGGAGAGGGGATTTTTTTTTGTTTTTATTTTAAATATCTTTTAGTAAAACACCTTCTTCTGCAACTGCACTTGAGTACACTTGAGAGATGTCTGCTTGGCATGTGCTACGTGCCCTCTGCTTTTCATTTAATGCTCTTTCCTGACAAGTTCTCTCATTTTTAAAATACTGTACTTTCAAAAGTTTAGCCCTATGGTACTAGTTTTACATGGTCCTCCCCCTCAGGACATATATAATATTTCTATACTTTTTTTTTTTAAACTATTTCCATGTTTTTCTTGAAAGCAAAGGGGTTGGGAAAAAAAAAAAGTTAGCTTAAACCAAACTAAACCAAAAACCCTCCCATAAAACACAGTCAACTTCTTTCTCACAATATAGTGAAGCCACTTTAAAATAACCTGTCCTGTATTTCACCAACATGGATTAGGAATCCTTCTTCAGCTGCCCAACCCTAGCTGAGGAAGCAAGAGGGAAGAGCCAGTCACTAAGGGGTACTGAGCACCTGGCTGCATTTTCAGGGCCTGATTCCCACCATCAGTTAATTAGTAGCCTCTCCCTAATCAGGGGGTTGGTTATAACCTATTGCACAGGAACGTCACCCTGAGATCTCACTCGATGGTCCCTCTTCAGAAGCAAAAGCAGCAGGAAGATCCTGTGGTCAAGCCTCAAATCACCTGCCTGCCATGGCCTCAAACTTTTTGGTGAAGCTTTTATCTTTCCTTGCCTCATTTTCTGTCACACCACCACGCTTCAGCAGACCTTCACAATGCCAACCTTCTTCCCCACTGCTAGAAGAGCTGGCTCACCCATTTCTGCCTGACATCTACAGAGCAGCACAAGGAACATTTAGAGATATTATTTTTGGCCATATGCTCCTCTTCCTCACTCCCCCTTCCAAGTGCTCAGGCTAATATCCTGTTGCTTTCTTGGAACATTTCTGTATGATCTCACAGCCTATCCCTCCACCAATTGCAGAGGAAGGGAAGTGCATGATCCAAAGACACCAACTGGCCCAAGCCCGACCACTCCTTGTGGTATTGCTCTGAGGTAAATTTAATCCCTGCTTCCCTACCAGGAGAGCCAGAAAAGCCTGGAGACATCTTGCTGAATTCCACCACACCTTTCCATTGCTTTCTGCAGGACTACATACACAAGATATTCTCTCAAGAAGAAAAACCACATATTCTAAATGAATATATGCTTAGATAAACAGAAGGAAGGAGACAAGCACAACCCTTGCTGCCTGCCTGGACAAGACACCTCTCTCAGTTCTCCATTCCTTTTGTCCACCTTCATTTTCAGTGTTTTCAGCACCATTTTCAGCACCCCTGGAAACCATGATATGACACCAGAATCAAGTCCTGAGAAGCTACCACAAGGTTCCTGGGAATAAGAGCCAAAACTTGTGGTTATGCACGCACTATAGTTTGTCTCCAAAACAAACTAATAAAACTCTGTCCTGTGACTATTTTAGGATTTTTCTAAGGTGCCTACCACTGTGGAATCTAATGCAATATAACAATTACAGAAAACACTGTGTGCCTTAAAATGCAGTCTCCTCATCCTCCCTTGTTCACTGTGAGCCTGAAACTTTCCTTCTGCTTCCCTTCTTGCCTTTCACTTCCTCACCCCCAGTTGTGAGTTGGTCCTGGCAAAGTGCCCTCACTGGAAGAATGCTTCACCAGCATGGTGGGTGGCACATGGAGATCTGGATATGGGTCAGGGCTGGAAGCAACCAAAATCTCTTAGTAAGATTTTTCTCTAGCAGGGGACAAGACACCAAAAACGTTGGCGACGTTGTATTCTGGCTCAATCAGTTTGATGTGTTGTAATTAACATAATATTGCACAGTATTTATATTATATAGTTATTATTTGTTATCTAAAGACAAAAAAGAAGGCCCATATGGACACATGCAAACAACTCATGGAAAGTAAACCTCTGAATAGGCAGTTTCAATGGAAAAGGCCAACAACAACCCAAGGCAAAGAGAAACAACTCATGGCTCTGCTGCCTAGGAGGAAATAGAGACAACATTATTAGATTTGGGGGACTGCAGCTGGACAAAATACCTCGACAGGTTTTGTCTGTCATCCTTACCAATAGAACCTGAAAACTGAAAAGCACATAAAGGAAACAAGCTTGTGATAGTGTCCTAGAATAAAAATTTGCTTATAATGAATTGCAAACACCAGCCTAGTACCCTAATTTTGAGTAGCCTTTGTGGCTTTGAAAAACATCTTCACCTGTAGCCACATTGACTCACAGGGAGGGAGAGAGGGATGGAGAGCTGAGACAGCTCTACCTTTGTGGGTTGCCTGCCAGGAGTGAGATAAGGGGCCAGGTAGCTCCCAGAGGATCCAAGGACAAGGAAAAGAACTCAAGAAATCCAACTGGCACAGCCAGAACGCTGCATCCTAAGTAGCTCCCCATTGTGCTGCACCTCTCCTGATGTGTATTCATTCCATTTGAGCACTGCTAGCTCATCTACCTGTTAGCTATTACAATCTCATCCTTATTTACATGCAGATTTAAAAGCAGCACTTTTTTTATCATGGGAAATCTCCTATTTTTTTTATTTTTCTTGTTATTAATGTATACTTTCACCAAAAGGAATTCAAATTTTGTCTGACACTGTTGGACACTTGACTAACACACCCCTACCTCATTCACCTGCTTCAGTTTTGAGGTGATAGGAAATATTTTTATGAATAGCCCACTCAGCTGAGAAAAGTGTATGAAAGCCACTGAAATGAAGGTAAAACATTGTCTTTCAGATTCTTGTGCTTGTGATTCTTTACATCTACCTGTAACATGTTCTAGTGTCAAGGCCAAATATAGGCCACCTAGTTTAGTAAGACAATTGCTTCCAACTTAAATAGGGAGAGGTTTCACCAGCAAAGACCTACCAAGTCCATCATGACCTTCATGACTGACTGAGGAGGCTCCAGATCTTATTTCTCCACAGGAAGGCTAAAAGAGGCTGTAATCTACATTGTGCCAAGCAGCTCTGGGCCTGACCCTGACCTCAATGATGTCTAGCTGAGCATCACTTGGCAATAATTAGTATATTACCAAATAATTAACACTATGTGTTACACGTTTGTACAAGGAGTCTGTTTTAAGATGATATGGGGACAGTTAATGAAGGGGTTTATGTTAGGTGGGGAGCAGAAAAGAGCACAAAGGCTTCAGAGAGTCTTCAATTCAACAGCATACAGAGACAGTGAAAAATTATCTGATTTTCTCCAGCATCCTACCTGGGACCACCTAAATCTCCATGCCAAAAAGCAAGGGATAGGCTCTCAGCCTGAAAATAATAACTTCAAAAAGGGGAAAAAAATAAACAAAGCAAGAACAAGAATTTCAGCAGGGAGGAAGAGGGAAGTCCTTTATAAAGCAGGGGACAGCAACAGGTCTTTGCCAGGGACTAGCAAGCTTTTAGATGATGCACACTTCAGTGCAGGCTGCCAACAACTAAACCAAAAAAAAAAACCCCTTTCATATTATGCTGTGTTCCCATTCTTTCCACTCATATCCTACTCTGGATGACCATCTGTGCCCTCCAGTCAACACAGAACCAAGTCCTAAAAGAGTCCCAAAAAAAACACCAAACCTGCTTGTATCTCCTGAGGGTTGGCACGATGCACCACGGATGCCTGGGAGGAGTGCTCTGATTCACAGGAGGAGTATTAAGGGATGAGCCTTCACACTTCAGGGGGATGATTTCAGACCTAGCAAAAACTTTAAATACAGCCAAGTTCTGCCCTTGTGACCAGTGGAATTGTCTCCACTAAACCACATGACCACTAGATGTGGCTTCCTTCAAAAGTTCACCTTCAGCTGGAGCCTGAAATTTAGGCTGAGTTAAAAGTACCCTTTAAACTCAATGGAAACACTTGAACAAAATCATAGAATCATTAAGGTTGGGAAAGACCTCTAAGATCATCAAGTCAACCCAACACCACCACAGGCACTAAACCATGTCCTGAAGTACCACGTCCCTCAATATCACAGTATAACCTGTCACTCATTTTGGTTTGGGGGCTTCACTGCTGAAGTGCCTGCAGTTAAGTAACTACAGCAAGAAAAATTTCAACTCCAGAAAGCCAGGAGAGGTTCCCTGCTAGTGCTGGCCAAGCTGGTACAGCCACAGAGTGTGATGCAACTGCATGCAGAGTCAGCAAACACGTCCCTTACCTTCATGTGGGATTTGAGATTGTCCTTGCGTGCACAGCGAAATGGGCAGAGAGGACACTGATGACTTTTCAAACCTGTGTGAATCACCATGTGCCTTTTCCAGTAACTCTTCCTCTTGATAACCAAACCACAGATAGGACACTGGAAAGGTTTTCCTCCTTCTTCTTCCGAGGCTTAGTAGAAGGGGGAAGAAAAAGAGAGGATCCTTTACAGCCACTTGTGGAGTACTTTCCCCTTGTAAACAAACTCAAGATACCATTTTTCAATGCTAGAATTTAATCTGCAAAGAGACACATCAGTTAAACAACAACACGTACCAGAAACTTCAGTCCCACCCCCCACCTCTGCATAACCCTTTTTCCCCTTAATCTAGTTATTCTCCCTCTAAGAAAGGTCACCATAATTTATAAAGGTTAATGTTCCAAACATCCTTTGGCTAATCAGGAGGGGATGCTACTCCATCTCACCTGGCCTTAATGTTCCTTCTAATTTAACTGAGCTGAGATGGATGTCTCTCATAATCACCACTTTGCAGCTTCATTTCCTATCAAAGGCCGGTTGTGGTAGGGTATAAAAAATATGTTTCACTGGTAAAAAATGATCCATTTCCATAGCTGATGGTGAGCCAGCCAGGGGAGGGGGGTATAAAGCATAGAACAATACACAACTGAAGTGAAAAGCATCCTGGTGGGGCACAGCAGATGTATTTAACTCCAGAAGTGAACCTGAATTCAGAACTCATTTATGGCTGAAGGAGATGCTGCTGCAACTTCATCATGGGTCTTCAGGTCATGGGTTTCCCTCTGTTCCTCTAGTTGCCAGGGCTTTAAATCTGCTGCTTTCCTAAATGTTTGCACTCTGCTTTACTGCCCAATTCATCTAAGATAAGGAAAGGATTTGGTGGCATTTATCAGGCAAACATGATTGGTCTACTGAGCGTGGAACCATCACAAGGCTGAAGGAAAGAGAAATTCCTTGCTGCTGACTTTACACCACTAACCATCCATTCCTCCTTTCACCATGATTTCCTCTGGTTATGATAAAGAAAGGCCCAGGATTAGCATGGAATTGGAAGCCTTCTTCCTCACTATTTTCAAACATCCAGAGCTCAGCAACGTGCATCCTCCTGTTTGGAATTTCCCTCAGAATATTTAATCTCCTCATTTTCAGTTATTTCGTACTGATAAGGATACAGCAAACATCAAATTCCCCTGATGAGGGACTGAATGATAAAAACCTCCACAAAGATTTGTCACATTCTAAAACTTGCTATTATTCTAAAACATTCTAATTCTTGCTATGAGGTAGGAAACAAAACCCCTGTAATTCAACTGATTAGGTAGTCATTATGTAAGCACACAAAAAAAAAAAGACACATTGTCAAAGCATGCACTTCTGCAAGTGCAGAAATTCTCCCTGTGAATATTCTGTCACACTTGACACATCATTAGATTGTTCCCCTCTCTGCACCTCTAAAGAGGAAGCCAAAACCAACGCTATAATTTTTTGCATTTCAGTTTTTAAATATCTTTGTTTAATTCTCCACAAAAGGCAGGAGAAAGACAAACCACAGGGGAAAAAAAATATTGGTAGCATTTTTACCTATTGTTTCTTTTCTTTGTGTCATATCTCCTCTCTAGCCTCTAGTTATCATTACAAAGAATCCAGAGAAAATGTATGTAACAAGCTATTACCTGTTTTCCACCCAATTAACAATAAATCTGCAAACAAGATGGATCAGTAGCAATTTAGCACATTACAAATGATGCAGACCTGGACTGAAAGCACGTGATTTCATGGTAATTAATGATACACAGGGATTATGTCAATGAGCTCCAAAGCTGAACCCACGTTAGCTCTTTCCTGCACCACATCATCACCAGCATAAGGAAGAAAATTGTGGGCTTCAGCTTTCCTTCATTTCTCTTGATGTCTATTTTATGTCACAGGGTGTCAATTAGTTGGACAGAGTGACTCCAGTGAGGAGAGAATCAGCCACTGCTTCCCAAAGCAGCCTCAGGAGCAAAGTGACAAGGATCACAGGCAACAGGCTACACCAAACCAGCATTC
>NW_008592683.1:94895-105634 GCF_000691845.1 Merops nubicus
CACTCTTTCAAAAACGACATCACAACTTTAACAGAGGTTCCAGGCTTCCTTTTAAACTTCATCCCAAGCACACGAGCACGTGATAACACTGATAATATCAATAGCTGGATAGAAAAGTTATCCTCCTCTGCACAACTCCACTGTAACCTAAAACACCCAACCTGATGTGTCATTTCAGAGGTGACTGCTCTGAGAGAAGCCATGGCTCCAGCTTCTTGCCTGAAATAATTCTGAGCAAACAGCTCAACACAGTGGACAAAAGAGCAGCAGGCATACTCTTGTTATTAACTTATTCCTCTTTAAATAGCCTCCATCTTCACTGCTCCTTACTTGTCGACATCTAATTAATCTCACTGAGTATTGATCTCATAACCAAAGCTAGATGTTGCTGGTGGGGAAGTGAATCAGATTCCTAACAACAAAGCCAACTCACCAGTGCCTTAAAAGTTCAAAGTATGAGAAAAGGGGGAAAAAAAAACCCTCTCAAGCTATGCCTACTGAGGAAAGATGTGTCTCTCTGGGAACAAGACACAAAGAAAACCCCCACGTCTCAAGGAGCAATCAAACAGGCATAAAAATATAAAACATTATAAAATGAAATACCAGAGTTTGCTTTTAGTGCCATGAGGTCAGAGGTGCAAAAGGAATGAGGAACGTGTGACATTTGTTTTCAGGGCAGACACACACACACACACACACACAGCTGCCCTGCTCAACTTTTAGAGAAGTGAAGTCTTCAATCAAAGGTCACACTAAACACTGACCTCTTTTTACAAGCTGCATTTCTCCATGGCTGAAAGAATCAAGAAAATCTGGCTTTCCATAATCAACGTCCAGATATGCCAACCAACAGCTTGATTTTTCTTCTCAGTTGGTTAATTATTTAGAAAAGAAAAAACTTCATAGTATAGCAGAAAACTGACTTCCCACAGAAAAAGATCTTTGCTTATGTTACTCCAGAAAGGACTTCATCTAAACTACTGAAAACCTCAGGCCAGATCCATGCCAAGAGTAGTTTGCCACTTGAATTGCCCTGGCAAAGCACACCAGCAAAGCATTTCTAGCACATGTGTAACTGAGAGCAAAGAGCTGGCACCTCATTGCATCCCTTCCCCTCCTCTTCCAAGAGGGGAATGAGCACTGCTGTCCATCCAATAGATTCTACCCCGTGGGTTTATGCCAAGAGCTGCACAAGGAAAAAAATCAGCCCAAAAAGTGTCCCTAAGCAAAAAGGGGAGGTCAGAAAGGTGGCAGTGTAACTGGATGACATCCACGTCAGGCTTCATGTCTCTCCTCTGGCTTTCCACACCTCTACAGGCAACTCATGGTCCTGATAAAGCTCTAATACTCTGGGACCACTCTGTGCATCTTCTGAAGACATCTGACATGTTTCCTCCCCCTCTGCACAGAACACACTCCAGGGAGAACACTGAATACACCTGAAGCTCTAGGTTCTACCAGAAACATGATGTTGTGATATGAACTTTTTCTAGAAAGAGATGAAAGAAACCTGATTTTTCCTTATTTTGAAGACAGTTCATTTCAATTTCCCTGCATGGCTCGCCAGTTCTTGAAAGCTTTCTTCTTATTTTTGATTCTTATCCCCTATAAGCCTGATTCCTTGACTAGGAATCCAACAGCTAGAACTGGTAAAGTCAGAAGTGTAAAATGATTCTTGTTGGGCAAATTAGAGAAATCCAGTTCACTTTTTTTTTTTCCTTCTAACAGCAAAGGATTGTAAAATACCAAACTGCTTCAATAAAAATGTAATGAAAAGTGGCAACATAATAACATACACTGGTAAATTAGGACAGGGTAGTAAGTGATTATACAAAAGTCCATTTGTGACAGAGACAGCAGGAGGGAGAGCTCTCCCTTGTCCAACATTTCAAAAGCACCAGTTTTGTACATGCTCACTGATATCATGAGCTCCCCAACAGTCTTTCTTTCATCTTCTCCATGAAATGTTTTTTGTGGACTTATTCTGAACTTGGTAAGAGGGAGAAATACCATTGTATGGAATAATAATAATAACAACAAAAAGGTACTGAAGTGTACACTTATATCTGTCACATAGGGAAATATTTGTGACAGTTTGGTCTTTGAGTAGCATCTTAAAAAGCTTTTCTATTGTTTACCTAAGGTACCTATTTCTTATTCTCATCATAGATGAAACCAACCCAAATCCAGAACCACCAAAAAAATGTCATAACAGCCTACAACAAACAGACACATTCTACCTAGTGGCTCAAACTGTATCCATACCTGTAGTAGTTGGTTTGGATGCTCTTCCCTTAGGGACTGGCAGCAACAGTAATTCCAAAGACTGTGGTGGAGTTGCTTTCTCTTGTTTCATCTCTGAAAGCTGCAGGGGATCCTCAGCAACCAGTGATTTCTTCTTCTCAGCCAACAGGGTGCCTGCAGCCCTTGCAGCAACCTCTTTGAGAAGGGCAGCTGAAGAGGTCATGGAAGCCAGGGAAAGGAAAGAACTAGCTGGAGGTGGGTGCTCCTGCCCAGGAGTCATGCTTCTTTCACTCACTTTCTTAGATAAAGCTGCTAAGGTGGAGCTGGCCGACTGAGAGCTAAAAGGTGATGAAAAGGATTCAAATCTTACAGTGTCTTCAGTCCTTGAAAGAGATTTGTCCTGCAGAACAGCATTGGCTGCTGCTTTCAGTTTCAGGATAGCTGAATCTGGGGACAAACCACAGGTGGTGGTTGAGTTTGGCAACCACTTACCTTGATTCCATATAAAGTGACCACTGGCATTGTATTGGTCACTTTGTTCCTGTTTCTCAGCAAGCTTCCTGGCAAGAACACTTAGTTGCTGGGCATGATGAGCAGGTGGAGAGAAGGAGAGATTTGAGCCAAGATTTACAGGAGACTCGACTCTGCCGTTGACCGTAACAGCAGCATCCAGCTTGAGGGAACCAGCCTCCAGCAGCCGCCTCAGGTTACTGCTCAGGGGCTTGTTTGGACCAGGAGGTTCTTCTTCACACAGAGAGGACACATCAGGAGAAAGGTGCTCCTTGCTCTGCAACGTGTCTCTTAGAGCCTCACTTTCAATGGATCCCAGCTCCGCTGCGTTGCTGCTTGGAGTCGCACTTCCCAAAGAAGTATCTGGAGAAGTGGACTGCTCTTGTATTCTGTCCTCAAGAGACAACTTAAAGTTCTCCTGGACTTCTCCATAGGATGCTTCTGAAGGAGTTTCTGAAGAGTTTCCAAACCAACGTTCTTCTTCACTGAGCTCACCTTCCACTTCTTCCTGTCTGGTACCATCTGTGTGGAGCCAAGAACAACAGCATTATTCTCAAATCCATGTACAACAGCAGCTTAGCATGAAGTATGTCTGGCCTCTTCATGGCTCTCCTGAATAGTCACCTAACATCCCTCCCTAAACAGCATGGACTTGGCATCAGTCTGGATTTAGTGACCAGGAAAAAGTTTTTTTGAAAATCAGTAAGTTTTAATTTGATGATAAAATCACAAGCCTGTCATCTTTCAGTCAGTGTGACTAAAACAGCTCAAACTCCACCCAGACAAATATACATGCTGATATACTGCAAATATTTAATTATCAGTATAGTCTGCACATCCTGCAAGATGCTGTGAACTTTATGGTATAAAGCAGGGATTTAACAGGCCCACAAATGACTAAATATTTGGGTTTTTGTACAGCTAGCATGGGCAACACCTTCAAAAGCAGATCAGGTGTGTAGCTGCTCAAAGCAGTTTCTTCCAGTGACTTCAAAACTCAGCCCAATCCTGCAGTGACCCCTATCTAAACTAAAATTTGTGCTGATAATTCCTCCCTGAAGAGCTGAAATGACTAACACAAATGCAGGCTGAAGCTCTCATCTCTCCAACTGTTTGGGAAAAGAATATCACACACACACACACAACTGATCTTTGGATTATTTTTCCTTCTTCTATAGGCACTACTTTCTTGTCATTTCCTTATCATTCTTCATGAAATTTTTAAAGGCCATCCCAAAGTGAACTTAGGATAGCTTAAAACCTAAAATAAAGTGTTGGTCTCACTGCAGTTAGTTACATCTTCTCCTCTCTGGAACTGCAACACATCCAGTCTCTCCTGAGACCTAAATGACAGTGTTTAAAGCACCGTGACCCTGGATTGCTCTTCTCCCTGCTACATATTCAAAGTCAAACAGATACACCAAGACTTTTTTTGCAGATCTTGCTGGCCCATCAGAACATACTTAAGAACAACAGCAATGCTAGAATTAAATTCATGTTATCTTCTCTTGCCAGATACCTCTCACATTCTTTCCTTTTAGATTCGGCGTCCCGAGCTACAAAAGAATCTTTGTAACTCATACTACAGCAAAACAGAAGGATTTAATCTAACCCTCCACTGACATTCTGGAAATAAGCCTGCCTGATATGCACTGCATCTATGATTATGTATTATGCCCTGATTCCCTATTTAATTCCAGCAAATTACAAAACTTGGGGAGAGGCTGATGAATAAAAAAAACTTCGATTTATTATTGCTTTGATGAATTTAAGGAGGAGGAACCCAGTCAAAGGTACCATGAGTGCAGAGACACCAACATGCACGCTGAAAGCAAAGATTTTTATTTGAATTATGTGGTACAGAAAATGAGGAATAGTCCCTCATATTTAAGGGACTATTTTTATTGAATTTTTTAAAATTGATTTTATTTTTATGACTATTTTAATAGACATATTTAAGTGTAAATGGTTACAAAAGGCAGTAGGTTTCTGTTTTGGAGAAACCCCCAGCTTACTAAACCCTCAAACTTCTCTGTTCCTTGCCATGCACCTCAATGTTGCTGTGTTTCCTAGTTGCCTTTCAGATACCAGTTAATGACCCTGTTTTGCAAATCTCTCAGTGTTGTTCACCCTACTTGCCCTGGACAAATTCTTCATTCTCACTTGCACCAGTATTTGTCCTAACCACAAAAGTAATTTTTTTAATTATTAAATTAAAAATTTTTTAAAATAAATACTCACATGTATTTCTACTCTTTATCCCCCTCTCTAAAGATGATCTCTTGGGGAACAAGACACTTGTGGGGGAATTTTCCTTCTCTTTGGGAAACACAGTGAGAGCTCCCTCTCCTGTTGCTCATCTACTTGTACCCACCTCAAACCTCCAAGTGGGCTCCGTAACAAAGGGAAAATTTCCTTGGCAGTATCTCCATCCCAAAAGCCAGCTTTGATATTTTTGTTTCCTCCAGTGCAGTTTCTTTCTGCACCCAGACTCCTAAGTGCTGACACAGTTCCAATTTTCTCCTTCTCAGTAATTCCCCTCATCACTGCAGCACCAAGTCCGCTGTATTTTAAGGCTGGAAGGTTAAGGCTGAAAAAGGCAGCACCAGTGTCTTATGAGCTGAGTCAAGCCTCCTTTTTAAACACCAGTGAATTGGTTTAGAAGCATAACTGTGAAGCCTGGCAATTTAATTTCTAAACAGAGTTGCCATTCAAGGCCTTCAGGGCAGGACTTTCATTCACATTGACTTCTGAGCCTCTCAGTTGAACAAACTTGAGAGCTCCAGGAGAAATCGGCCCAACCCACCAACTTTCCTGATTTCAAATTAAATAAAACCTTCCCTCAGAACTCAGAGAGCTCAGGGGACACCCAAACCAGGTTTGTCTGAAACAGGAACCAACCTCCATGTCTCTGACAAGAAACTTCAGCTGTATCTTACATCTGTGGCAGAAGGTCTGCAGGACATGTTTTTCCATTCTTTTGCAACACAGCTAAGGAGCTCCAGTAAGAAGTCCTTGAAAGACAGGAACAGAAATGTAACACCACGTTTAAATTTCTCCATTCAGTTGTCCTGGTTTGGGGTAGAACAGAACTAAGGCTGTTCAGTGGTTTTACTTCTCAGCTGAAGCTCTTCTAAGTGCACTGTCTAAAGTTCACAGTTGGGTTCGATACTGGTTTTGTATATAGTCCATTTTATTAATATTAGTATTAATACTAGTAGTAGTATTTTAATTAAAGCTGTTCTCTTTTCTAATTGATCAGTCTCTCTCCCTTATTCCCTTTCTCTTTCCATTTCGGGGGTGGAGGGAGGGGGTTAACAGGGTTAACAGGGAGCATCTGTTACAGGTCTGGGGACAGCCCTGACCCTAAACCTTGACACTGCACCATAAACATACCATAGTTTGTTATGACAGTTGTAGTTATGAATGTAAACCTGCTGGCATTTCATTTCCATTGCAGCCTGAAATGCTAAAGAGCTCTGGAAGGAGAACTGCTTCCCAAACCATTTGCCACTGGCAGAGGGTAGGGGAAGTCTCAGGTGTCCTGAGTGCTCCAGGACCATCCCATCATCATCACACAGCACCCAGGAGCCTCAAGCAAATATTTCCACTCCTGTCAGTGGTGACAAAAGGCACCAAAGTGCTGTTGCCACTGATGCAGCCCAATATCCAGCTCTGGCAAAGGCACAAATGTGTGCAGAAGCACTGTTTGAAGAAGTGCCAGTTTCCTTCCTTCACCCACTCAGCTGTTTGTTTTCAAACAAAGAGAAATTCTGTTTTCTTTTCAAGAGATCAGTTTGACAGGCAAATCTTATTGATCTCCAAATACGTTGTTTCACTTTGTGAGCATCTGCCCTTTTACTTAGAGTGGTGATTAGAATTTAACCCTGATATCAATAGAAATGTAAATATTAACTTGCCCAAACTACTTATATCTGAAAACTGAAAAAGACAAACACGTTTGTTGACTTACAGACTGAGCCACCCAATTCAAATGCTGGAAACTTCAGCTGTACCCAAAGTTGTGTACACACACCACTCCTGAAAGTGGTAAGTGTGAGAAGATCCACAGTTCCACTTTGTAGGACTTGGAGTGGAGAAATATGAATGTAGAAGGCTAGATCTAAAAAATGGTCTGTGCAGCACATGGAAAAAAAGGAAGAGTTTCCAAGTTATGGCACTGAGCAACAGAAATGGGCAGTGAAAACACAACTGAACACCACTGGACCACCAGAGGCTATCCAAGAAGAGACTAACCACTAAGGAACCCAACCTAAAGAGACTGAATTTTCATATTAAGAGGGATAAAATTTCACTTTAATCATTTGGTTCAATGAGTAAATTGAAGAACTTCAATACAGAATTAACATTGCAAATCCATACGCTGCAGTGATATGAAACATATGGAAATTGTAATTATGGGATTAGAGAATTAAAATTTAAACAAATATAAAAGTGGGTAGAAATCAAACAATTTCAAAGAAATGCACAGATAAAAATTGCTGATGAGATAAATTAAGTTTCCCCTGACTTTTGCAGTTATATTCCAAGACAGATTTGGGCATCTACAGGACCAGGACTTCAAGGGCTAGGAGAGCCAAACCTCATTTTTATTATCTTACAATTGCAAGTTACAATTACATTTATTGGTTATTTGGCACCCAGGTCATCTTTCTAATTTATTGCCCTAACAGTTTACCTCATTCCATCTCTAATGCCCAGCACAAACCATTGTCTGTATTATCTCAGCCTAAACACTATACCTAGGCCTGCTGAAAGCAGGAGGATTAAGTGATAGGTTTACACTAGGGAACTGAGGAGCTCTGCAAAGATGCCTGAAGAATTTAAAAGGATGCATTAAACTTAAATGAAGCAGTAAGCCATCGAGGAAACAAAGAGTGACTCAGATGAGCAATCAGTTTAAGGCCAAGTAAATAGGCAGATGCATCAAAAAGAAGGCAGGGACAACACCTGAGCAACCCAGAACTTGGCCTCCTGTGCCTTTTATCAAGAAGAGAAAGGAAAGGGGAGTGAATGAAGAGAAGCAGTGGACAAACTGAGAAGCCTGGACAACTGTAAAAGCATTTAACTACTCATGGACAAGGAAGAGGTGAGACAGTCAATGGGTGTGCTCATATTTGGCCCTATTCCTCCCTCTCTGCTTTCTTAGAACCCTAAAATAAGGATTAGGGTTTGGGCCACAGGCCAGGTGAGAACTACCAGCCACAAAAGTGTCCCATCAGAGCAGATAATACAGAGGAGAGAAGAAGGAAGGAGCTATGGGCTGGAGAGATCTCTTTAGGTAAACTACATACACTGTGTCAGTGCATCATTTTGGCCACGATAAAAAATAACTGCAAGAGATCACTTGCTAATATTACATCACTTTCTAATACCCATTGTCTCCTGGGTGTCAGCTTCACACAAACTCTTGCTGATTTGGCAACCAGGTACTTTAGAAAGCAGCTCACACAGGCCTAAAAGCAGGAGTCATGCCTGGGAAGCCTATTCTGTGGTACCCTGGATAAATTGCTCTATCTAGCTGCCTACAAACTACCCTTTTTTTTTTATGTTCAGGCTAAGTATTTCAAATAAAAAAGAGCAAATGTCCTTTCTTGGGGCTTGAACAAGCTTTGTGGGTTGCCACCCCCAGCAGCCCACGTGGGTGTGAGTGCTGTGGGACTAGCTCAGGGATGCTGGGCACACTGTGAGCCCACAGGCTCCCCTCTGAAAAGCACTTACAGCCACCTCTGATTAGACTATACATCCAGAGCAGCAGCTATGCTCATTCTCCCACAGGGATGCTTGCAAGAAAATCATGATTTTAATAAAGACACAAAGGCCTGCCTTAACTCCAACAGCAGCAAATACAGCTTAAAAGTCACAGTTACATAAACAGTCATGTGGTAGAGTGCCCTCAGTCCCCCATTTTTCCTTCATGGTTTCTGTGACCTATAATAGGTAAGTAGTGCAGGAAGTCACTGTCCCCTTTGAATGGAATTTCTGGCTCGCTCACTTATCAACAGGATGATTATTCAACTCTTGACCTCCCCACAAAATGGTTTAGCAGCATTGCTTGTGCTTGAACCAAATTTCTCTACTGCAGGTTGACCTAGAGAGAGCAGCACAGCTGTAAGAAGGAACTGCCAAAAAGCCACAGCTCTTCTGTTCTGCCCTTCTCCCCTGTGTTTGAGGTGTGTGAAAACCCTCACACAATCAGACAGGCAAAGAAGCCCTAGGTAGGACCATGTATTTCATCTCCACATCTTCTAAAATAATGATTTTTCCTAACTGGTGGGAAGGAGGGGGAAAGAAAGGCACAGCTTTTAAAGACAAGGCCTATATCCTCTACTTTTATCCCTAACCTAAAGTGACTTTGAAAAAATCCACTAACCAGAAAGCCACAGAATATTCCCAAGCAATTTCTCTAGTACTGGGTAGGATTTTTTTCTTAAAAAAAAAAAGAAAAAGGGCTCCAAGGAGAACAAGATTAGAGAAAGTTAATTAACTTGCAGTAACTGGAACTCTTCAAGATGCTTTGCCCATATGCACAAACAACTGTGAATGTGCAGAAGCATCACACATTCAGCTTTGCCAATGCCCAAACAACAACTGAGGGTCAAAAATCTGTCTGCAGCATCTCAGTGTCCTCTCAAAGGCAGAATCCAGGTGTGATGGACTCTTCCAAAGAAGAAGGAAGCAGGATGGACTACTGAACAACCTGCCCTGATCTCTTCTCCCTCAGAGGAGAAGAATTTTGTGGTAAATGGGAAATGGAGACAGTGGCCTTTTATTTTCAGCCCTGAGCCCCAGGATAAATGTGTCAAGTGAGTTTCATTAGCTGCCAAAAAGACCTTTCTTTTACTGGCTAAGTATCCCTGGAAGAGGACAGAAATCCATGGTATCTCCTGAGGTGCTGTCACTACCTGATGAAGGTTCTCAGGGCAGTTGACAGACCATAGGACAGGACCTTATAGTGACAACAAATCTAATCTCCCACAAACCAATTCTTTAAGAGATAACTCCTAGGATGATGATGTTTAATATCTTGCCTCCCAGAAAGATTAATTATTCTTCTGTTCTAGGCTTATGGAGGTTATAGTGGCTGAGGGATGAGTGCTTGAGGCGTGTTGCTCACCCTGGGACTGGAGAATTTAAGCACCAAATGAACAGGCATTGCCTCAGAGTGCAGTCAGAAGACACTGTTATGCTGCCAAAAGCTCAAGACCAACAGAAGTGGTGGTTCTGTGCCCACCAAATTGTTTGCTCTGTTGTCTGACTCTTTGGTGAGCTGGATTTTGCCACTATTTGAGGCTCAGTGAGCTGAAGAACTGGAGGTCCATGCATGAATCAGAACACACATGGCCCTACAGGATGGGAATATTTTTGAAGACCATTTCTCAACCAGCAGGCCACCAAAGAGCATCCTACACAAAAAGCTTTCATCAGCTGACTTGACCAACTCCTAGAATTCCTGGAGAGAAGGGTAGACAAAGACAGCTGATGTTTATGACTGAAGTTTGCAGAAGAAACAAGTATTTCTGAAGTCAGCTTAGGCTGCAGAGGTGTGCTGGTAGCCCCAAGACAGAGCCATAAACCACACAAAGTGTCAGTGTAACAACAGATAATCATGTTCCTTACAGAAGATATTTTATGGAACAAATGTTCTTGCAACACTTTTATGGACACCCAGCAAAATACCACAGCCAGCCTTATTGAAAGCTTCTTCCACAGGCCCTTGTGAACATCCTCCAATAACCTATAGTGGAGTTTGAACACTCCTTTCATAAAGCACAAGACAGTGATCAGACTGATTTATACACTAAAGCACCTCTTCTTTAAAACCAGCTATGATATCAGATTGAGACTCTCCCAGATTATTACAAATTTGAGAACAAACTAAATATGTGGGAGACCAACTGTTATCCCCACAGCTCTATTTGAAAGGGGAATCAGCTTTAAGTCTTCTGTGGTTCAAGTGGTCC
>NW_008592684.1:0-70241 GCF_000691845.1 Merops nubicus
AATTTTTTTCTTTTTTTTTTCTTTTAAAAATTCCTTTAATACTGCCAGGAGGTTTTCTCCAGATTGAGAAAGCTTGGCTTCATGGCTAGGGAATTAGGTGACTGGCAGCCTGGTCCCAGCATCTGTCACTGTGCATGCTGAGACCATTAATACATCCTGGGTGCAGCATGTCCTGGACAGAGACAGACGTGACCTTGTGTAGGACTGGGTTCCCCTCCATCACCTAACACTGTCACATCTGCACTGGAACTAAGCTGGCCTCCGGGTAGGCATGCAGCCAGGCTGACACACTACGAGGTGTGAGCTGGCCCAGCCTGGCCTTCCTCCAGGATTTAAAAATCACTCTGTACCCAAGTTGTGCACATTTTTGCTTTTTATCCCCTGCAGAGAAGCAAGGCTATTGACTGCCTTAGCAGAGGAGCTCAGTAACTCCAGAAATCCTTTAAGACGTATCAGAGCCAATATGTTCCCCATCTAATTTCACTCCATTAAAGGGTTTACCTGGGAGGGAAGAACCTTTCCTGATTGAAATTGTGGAGTGGAGTTCAGTGAAAGTATCTTAGCTGTCAGGCACCTAGACCAACCACCAGGCTACAGCCTATTTAGAAAAGAAGTTGCTTCACACTATGATTTCACATGACAAAGCCATGCACTGCAATACTCCTTTGAAACATTCTTATCCTTTTCTTCCACCTCTCATCCTCCCCGGAGACCCTCTCCTTGTCCTCATACTTGTGCACCCTCTTCCCAGCTCCACTTCCTGTGGCTACATTGTGAACTGGATCCATTGATCTGGATTTAAAATAATACCCTCTTTTCTTTAATGACTTTCTTTAATATCTGTCTTATTTTTGAGCTGAGCAGTTCCCTGAGCCATTTCACAGTGCAGCCACACAAGCAGCTATTCTGGCTGTGCAGAACAGCAATGACACACCGTTCCAGGTAGGAGTGAGCTGTAAGGCATGAATATCTGAAAACATCTGGATGCTTCTTCTCATGTAACCTCAGCTTAAGTCTCTTAAAGTTAATCTGGGCCTAAACTACTTGTAGATTTACAAACAGTATAAAAGCACATTCAAATGATGCTCTTGTCTACCATTTTGGATACCCTGTGGATGAGGGATTTCCAGGCTTGCTTTACAACTACTGGAACTGTTGGTTGAAAAGAGGGAGAGTACTTCCCAATGCACCATATCTGCAAATGGGAAATACGTGTTCCAGTCCTCAAAAGCAGCACAAGAAAACAAATCTCTAATGCTTTAAGTCCAAAAAAAAAGTAAGAAAGACAGCCTTTTCCTTTTCTGGCATTTCTGGGGATACAACCTTTCATTTTGATAGACTTTCTTGGAATGAAACATTTTGTTTCAGAACAAAGTGAAGCTTTGATTGAAAAAGAGCATATCCAAATTAAGGTTGCTGGAATTAGGCATTTGCCAGGAGTTTAAGCTCCTGTCACAGTCAATGCAGTCACTCATGCTTGGAGAGCCGTTCATCTTATCCCAGGGCAGTTGGTCAGGGTGAGGCTCAGTTTCCTGAACACAGGCTGCTTGTGGTGCTTGAGATGCCCAGGAGATCTGCCCATGGCAGGCAGATATAGCAGGCACAGCAGTCCTACAGCCTTTTGTGCCTTCAGCAGAAGACAGGAAAAAATTCACAACATCTAAAATTACAGTAGACGTCTGTATTTAAACTACTGAATCCTGCCAGAGCAGCTAGTCAGTTAAATAACTTTACAATCTCAATCCATGGTTGATGGCACTGAGATGGTGTCTACAGACTTAGGAGGAACTCAGGTGGGCATGTTTGGATCTCTATATGGAGATGGACAGATTTAGATGTCTTACTCTCAGTTGGAATCACATTCTATTTGTCAAAAAAACCAAAAAGTAGTTGCTTATTTTTAAGAAAAATCAAATGTAGTTTAATGTGAATCCTTTATATATATATGGTAGCTCTGCTGAAAATCTGAGAAATCAGCCCATCGTGGCAGCTCTGGGAATGCAGATTTAGCAGTGGCTTTTTGTGCCTGTGATCTTAAATACTGACATCTCAAACTTTGCCATTTACATGGGGTTCTGTGTGAGACAGCTGTTATTTTATGCATCTAGTTGAAATGAGTAATAAGTGATAAATGGTCCAAACCAGCAAATATTCATGTTCACATCAATGTCCATGGTCTTACAACAATATTCCTCTGAAGATCTTTCTGAACAAAACCTCTTTGCATATATGAATAATGATGAGGAAAAAAGTTGAAGGTAAAAGCTCTCCTAGTCCATTCAGACAGCATGTAATGACTGCATGATATTGTATTTAATTGTGTATTTTAATGTTTCAGCCTTTCACCCAGACAGTAAAATTATCCAAAGTTTGCATATCCAATTACTTGATGTGAAAACTTTTTTCCCATGCTTTGCAAGAGTAGCTAAAATCCTCCTGTATTTCTAGCACAGGGCAGATTCCCAGTCCAATAGCTAACTGGGCAAAAGATGAAACAATAATGAGTGTTCTGAGGAAATTTTCTCAATTTGGTAAAAATAGTATTCCATTATAATTTATTTCAATTTCTTTGTCACTACTTATTATCAGAACAATTCAAAAATTTTTTTACAGGTGTAGCCCCAGGAAAGTATTTATGTCAAAGCACTGTGATTTATTCTTCTAAATGATTGAGACTGGCTAGACTAATTGTGTTTAAAACATGATGAAATACAGGATGTTTAGTCATAAATAGAATAAATGATGATGACATTTTTTATGCTGGACATTAGCAAACTAGTGCAGAATTCCTTCTGTTAAAACTAGCTATTTTTAAAAGCAGAGAACTACGATGTTTGTTTTCCTGGATACTTTTTTTTTTTTTTTTTTTTAGCTAGAAAGCAATTATACTGTTGCTTATATTGCATTTGGACAGTGACAAGTTTTGGCATCTCAAGTGAATATTTTCTTGAGGTTTGGATTTACATCTGATACACTACCTTGTCAGGAAGAAAAGAGCTACTGGGCTATTCATGAAAAACTATTGGCAAAAGCAATGAATGCTGTTCTCTTTTCCATTTTGATATTGATCAAGGTTGCCAATAAAAAAAGAAATGCTTTATCCCCGTCCTTCTCTGCTCCCCAGATTTCCTTTAATCTATCTATAGCCACAGAGAATATTTCTGGTTTGGAGAAGAAAAGTCCTCTTGAGTTGCACTGCAAATAGGTTATGGGGGAACGCAAGTCCTCAGACACCCTGATTGGACTGATGTTTCAGGGCAGGCCAGAAGTGGAAAAAGAGGAAAGAAATAAACCACTCTAGAGGAGAGGAAATAACCAACGCAATACAGAAACACTTGAAGCAAGATGAACACATGCTCTTTTGATCTATTATTGTTAGTATGCAGGCTTGAATGAAATGGATAGATTAATTGGAAAATAGCCCATAGCCCATTCATAGATAATGAACTAATTATGAAATCTTTAAACAAGATGCCCTTGCAGATCAGATGACTACAGTGCTTGCTGAAATGCTGCTGCTTCTGATTTGGAAACAAATAAATCTTTTTTTGCAGTAAACTAACAGACTCTCAAGCTGCCACATGGCTTTTGAGTAGCCTGCAGATTTTAAACCATGCTAAATGTCTGCTATGCAAAAAAGAAAAAAGTGAATTTTGTAGTACTGCTTGCTATGGCTTAAGCAGAAAAAGAAATGAGAAGTAGGTGTATTTGTGTAGCCAATTACCAGCAGGCTCTTGCCATTTCCGAAGAGGGCAGAAGGGGCCCATTCACCCTTATCACTCATTTTCACAAGTCCCAATCCACAGTCAGTCCACAAAGCATCTTTTACAAGCAGCTGTGGCGAGCAGTAGAGCACTGCTGTGCTGGCCGCCCTGCCGCTGGGCATGCAGAGGGCACGGTACCACTCAGCGCTGGGTCTTCTAATCCAGCTGAGCCTGCTCTCCACAAGGGACTGGCAGGAAAAGAAATAAACTCTGCCACAGGCAGTGACAGAGTGATAGCAGCATTCGTAAGGCCAGAACAGGCTATTAGTTCAGCATTTATTACTGAATTTTGGGCAGTTATTCTTATATTGAGAGTGATGACTTGCACCTGACTAAAATACAGCTGCAGTGCTTCCTTGACTTCTTCACACTAACAGGGATGCTCAAATTCCCTATTAAATTCCTAGAGCTCTTAAAATCTGATTTCTGGTGTATTTTATGGAAAGTGAATCTTGATGTTAGACTCCAACACTCATTTCAAAATTGCTGATTCTTTAGCTCTGCCAGCTGTGAAACCCATGCATTGGACTTGTGCTGGGTACAGATGAAGAAAGTTCATTAAAAAATATTGAACCAATAATTCACTGACATTTCTTGCTCTATTTGCCTAGCTCTATTAATTCCTAAATCTCTAAGACCTTTTTAAACATGTGGAATGAGACAGAGAAAATAAAACGAATCTGTTCTAACAGAGACATTTGCCACTGAGGCAGATCAGCAAGTCTGAAGATAAAGAACAGTCACTGGGAAATTGAGAACATTGCTGAAATAAGGTTAAAACCTATGATCACTAGAATTCATAAGCTGAACTAGTCAGAACAGCTGACGCCTTAGACTTCTTCCAACCCTGTTTGTTTGATCAGCGAAGTGGAGCAATGATGGCAGCTGAAGCACTGGCAGCATGAAATACAGAAATGCCGAACATCAGGCGTCACTCTTTCCTGAAGAAAATACTGTGGGAATGGCTTTGAAACTGTGTGGCTACTTAAAATACTCATCAGTTACCTAAAGGTCAGAAGAATGTATATTGTATGTGTAAGGTACATCTGTCAAGCATTCTATGACCTTCAAACTTCAATAGATACCCGGAAAACCAGAAAAGAAATGTCGGAAATGCTGAACTTGAATGACCGATACATTTTCTGTTGGTGCCTTGGTCTTTTCAAGCATATATGAACTATGTGGCCAGCAGAGGTTGAGGAATTTGTACTAACACCTACTTTTCAGGAAAAGTGTCTCCTATTTAATAGATTGCCAGCTTCTTTATCATGAAGTATTTTTTGTACCCTAAGACGTATAAGTAATAATTTCTAGTTGCATACAAATGCTTCATTGTCAACTTCAGAGCTATAACAAAATGATATATTTTCATTCTATGAAAAAAGAATAGATATACAAATAACAAGACTCTCAGTGAGTGTCCAGATTATAACACCGTTTAGGAAATATTCATTCTACAGAGCCCACTTCTCTTGTTTTCACTAGCAGAAGACAACAGCAATATATATTCATAGTTGTACTCAGAATTGCTGGCATTGGGCTCCTGTCATCCACACTGGCAGATAAGCATTTTTTTCTCAAGTCTGTAATTTTTACATTTGAAGGAGCAGAAGTGATAGAAATCAGGACTGCATTTGTAGGATGCAAAAGAAAACAAAAAATATGACTACTAGTAGTGAGCAAACACTGTCATATTGTTTTACTGATAGAAGCGTAAAATGAATATGCATATCTGAGTTTCAAATTTGAGAAAATAGACAATGGGGTAAAGTTTTCGTGATGCAAGGTAGTGGGTGATAAGAAATTTTAGCATGAGGTAGAATCAGTAAAAAAAACTCAGGAGTTGATTTTGAAACAGAAAAGGTACATGGACATTGAGGACATCAAGGATAGCAGTCACAGTTTGTTAAGCAGGAAATGAAAAATAGCGGTAGCAAGATAATAGGCTGCAAGGAACCATAATTTCTGTTTGTAGATTGTGGAAGTTGTGGGGTTTACTGCTTAAGACTAATAACATTTTTTAGATTATCATTTATTTGTGTATAAATGCATCCAAAAAATTATGTTTCTCCAGAGCTGTAGATACTCTTGTTCCTTTTCTATATGGTCTTATGACTGAAAATAAAGACACTCAGCATCCATTTGAGTATAGGGAGAGAGGCAAAGGAACTTTGATGACAATCCCTCATTTCAGGAACTTCATCCACAGACTTTCCTCATCTGACTTGACAAGAGAAGATGTGTCTCACTGCACTGGCCTAAATGGTAACTGATCTACACAGAGGGGGCAGAGATGCAGAGCAGCCCCTGCATTTCCTCCTCCATGCTCTTTCCAGGAATACTTTGCTAGTCCAGTCCTTGAAGCTTTTCATTCTTTAGAAGAAGACTCCAGATTTTCTTCCACCTATGAAATTATTCACCATACTTTTAAATGTACGATGGAGCACAAAATAAACAGATACTGTCCTCTCTTCAGAGCTAATAGAAAATTAATCTATCCCAGGTCTGTCAAATGGGCATACAGAATACGAAAAAGAAACAGCAATGATGAGAGCTGAAAATGTGCCAGTCTGGGAGACAGGACACAGCAGACATCATTGTTCTCTGCTATTCCTAGGCACTTGTTGCTGCAGTAGACTAGGCAGTTGGGTAAGCAGAAGATTTGGGAAATGTCATGTAAGCTTTTTCCTTGATGAGCGTAAAAGGTGTCTTCGTTTTTCTCTCAAAGGTTACACTTTATGATCTAAAATACCCTTCAAACAGAGAGCAGTGGCTATTTCTCAGCTCTTATTTCCTCTCAACTTTCCTATCTCATTTGATGGTGAAGCATTACATTTTTACAAAAACATCAGAAACTTTGCAGTTGAGAAATGCCATTTAGACCATCATATCTTTATGCATGTAGTGTGTAGTCTGTCCTGTCTTTCAACTCTCCATTCATTCAGGACGCTCATCTCACTGTCTTTTCAAAGTAAATCCCTCTACTTCAGTGAGTGTCCTGGCTTGGCTAGGACAGGCTTAATTTTCACCAGAAGCTGGGAGGTAGCTACAGCTGGGATAGACAACAGAAACATCCAGCCCCATGTCCACTTTAGAGCTAATGTGGTTTGTGCTTTGTTTCACCTGCTTTATATATTGTTTCATTATTGTTACTGTTATTACTGTTGTTTATTAGTCCTTTTGCATTGTATTAAATTCTCCTTATCTCAACCCAAAGAGTTTTGTATTTTTTTCCCTTTTCTATTTCAGGGGGTGAGGAGGTTGAGTGAGTGGCCATGTGATGCTCAGCTCCTGGCTGGTTCTAAACCATGACAGTGAGTCTTTTTCTGTTTATTCCACGTTTACTCTGATGTGCATGAAAAATTGATTGGATTACGTTACACTGTGAGTTAGATTAATAGCTACAAATTCTTACTTGGAATTTCATACTGTAAAGCTGAATTTTCTGTGTATAATATATTCCCCTATAACATGTTTGATCAGCTTCTAGGATAGAGTGTGTACATTCATGTTGAGCTATTTAGCCTTCACAGTGCTAGGAAGAGAAGGACACAAAGAGGTCATTTTTCTGTTTACCTGTTTAATACATATATTTTAGCCTCTGAAGTTGATTGTTCTCTAGAAGGTCCTATTTTTCTTCATTGGCTATGACTGGGTAACACTGTCTATGTGGTAAACATCTACTTTATGCAGATGAATCCTGCCTTGGTACCTAAATATGAGAGAACAATTCTGTTCCTGTTCTGGTAATCTCAGAGGCATATAAGATCACTTGTGGCCTTTCAATATATAATGGGGGCTCATAAGAAAAACAGAGACATATTTAACCAAAACATGTAGTGACAGGACAAAGGACAACGGTTTTAAACTTAAGAAGGATAGATTTAGATTGGATATAGGGAAGAATTGTTTTATGATGAAGTGGTGAGACACTGGAACAGATTGGCCAGGGAGATTGTGGATATTCCCTTACTGGGAGTGTTCAAGGTCAGGTTGGATGGAGCTTTGAGCAACTTGATCTAGTGGAAGGTGTCCCTGCCCATGGCAGAGGGCTTGGACTAGATAATCTTTAAAAATCCCTTCATACCCAAATCATTCTATGATTCTAGGGTCATGCAGATACTCCACTTTGTCCTGTAAGTTTCTCCAGATCCCCAGAAAGATGTGTTAGTGGAACAGTGCCAAGTAGGGGTAGGAGTTGGAGGTCTGCTCTAGTGCTGGAAGGGCAAGGGGACATCTGGTGACACAGTACCTCCAGAAGCAGCCAAATACCTTCCTCCACCTGCACATTTTGAAGGGTCACTCCTTCCACACCACCCTTTGCTAGGGAAGACCTTCCAGGATTAGGTGATTCTTCTGCTTCTGATGAAGCCAGGCCACATATAATATTCATGAAGTTTGTGAAAGGGAGGTCAGAAGCAACCCAGAACCTGCCTATAGCCCACTGAGGAGTAGAAGTTTGTTTTTAGGAAGGATGCTTGACCCCAAGACTACATGCTTCCAGCTAAGCGGTCTTATTGATCTCCATAAACCATAATCTCCCTTTGTCCACTGTTGAAAGACTGTGATCCCAGCTGTGCTAATGTGACATTTCCCAGGCAGCTCCATCACCTCAGCCTGGCCAGTGTTCAGCTATGTGGGTACCAAAGCAGTCTCCAGATGTTTTGTGGGTTGTCGTGCTGGAATCCAGATGTCTACATTACCTGTCAGTACCCATGTTTTGGCCTCGAGTGCATTATTGCTCCTGGAAACAGCAAAACCAAGGCTGGTAAGCAGTGCTGTTCAAGAAGGAAAGGCTAGATGTTTCAGGAGGGGGTCTCACTGACTTCAGAGATGTTGACTGGGATCTAAAAAAAGAAACGACTGGAAAAGGAAAATATACCAGTTGCCCCATATAAAACATAGGTGCAATTACAAAACACCTTGAAACACAGTATGCGGTTAAATAAATCAGACATAGTGTCATTGTGGGAACACTTCCACGTTTTAAGTAGTCGGTAGCACAATTTGTGTGTGAGGAATAGGAATGTTGGCACTACCTATTAATCCATGACCCTTTTCAATTTGTGGCAGGTTATTTTAGTTATAAAACCAAAATATTAATAAATTTATTTCAGAAGCTAAATTTTTCATAATCATTCATTTGTGAGCTTTTAATGGTTCAGCAAAAGAAATCTGCAACACCTGGGTGAGGTATATTTAATATGGTGTCACATATGAGGTTTGGAATAAATTTAAAATAATCACCAAATACTGAATAAAGTTGTAAAATGATTTATTGAAGCAACAGGGAGTTATGTGGATCTTATGCAGAAAATAAAATTATAAAATGTTAATGAAATAGACACTTAAATTTTGAGTTGTAGTGTATAATTTATTCCATTATTAAAGTATTAAATTACTTTTGTGCAATAAACCAGGATAAATGTAAGGCAAATGATTAGGAGGTTGAAAAGCAGGGGAAGAGAATTACTATGCATTGGCATTGTACAGAATCAAATGGATACAAATGCAGCTTTATAGCTACAGAAACAAAATTTTCTCTGTCATACCAAATATAACAAACTGATCAAAAGAACAGGAGTTGCATCTGCAGCTATGAGCATTTTCAAAATTTTGTGAAATTTTCCTGCCACAAACTATAATAAAAATAAAGTGTGAAGACTTAATGAAAATAATCTTTATTTTTTTCCCCCAAATAATTTCAATAGGAATATTGTTTCAATATTTTATTTTTTATTTCTGTTGCTTTGAATTAACAGTATTAACTTGAAATCACTCATAAGAAACTGTGTGAATGGTGAAGTCATGGTCAAGGGACTCTTGCCCAGGTTTTGGGAGACTGAAGGCACACACCACCACCACTGCTGGAAGCAGACACTGTGAAAATATGCTGCTAACTTCAGAAAGTGCAGTTAGTTCAGAGAGACTTAGCTGAAAAGTAAAAGAATTAGTTCTGTTCTAACTCAAACCAGGAGAGTAGGAGACGTTTATAATCAGAAGTATTAGAAAGGGTGCAACAAAGAGGAGGTAGATAAGAGAGATGAGAGTGACCAGAGGTGGAACAAAACCAAATAAGTTAGAGATTAATTAGGCAAAGTTCTTGGTAATGTCTTAATTCTTTCTGTAGACAAAAAAACACTTAAATTGGGGTGAGGGGGATGGGGAGGGAAGTAGCCGCTAAAATGCCTATGTTTTCCTAGAACTGCAGTTTTTTTCTGCAAAGAGACAGAGTAAAAAAAATTAAGAAAAATGGAAGATAACAAGAGAAAGCAACTAAAAAGGAAAGGAAATGTGAGGGTAGAAAAGGCAAAATATATGCAGCTTTTGCATTCGGTGTAACTTATTCATGTTCATTTCAGCCTGTGATTTAGGGGTTGTCAGTAGGTGACTTATTACAAGGAGGGCCTCTCACAGACAGGGGATTTGCTGTCAAATTCACATCTTCAAGAAAAACTGTGCTCTCAAATCTGTATTTTCATTTTTTAAAAAAAAAATACATTACATTCCTTTCACAGTGCGTTACAGAACTAACATGGACTCAAGAGATGGCCAAAACAGAAGTACCTTGTTGTGTTTGCAAAATAACCTGGCACAATTGCTCTGAAACTTAAGTTGCTCCACTTAACATTGGCATGGGGTAAATTCCAAAATTCAGTGCTCTAGCTGTCCATATTTGCAATTGCATTACCATGCAATATATTAATCAATTTTCCAGTGCAAACATCTAATCATACCAGATAAAACTTTCTTCTGATACAGTGTTTATGTAGCAACCTGAAACAGAAACACATAAATCTAAAATATATAGAACTTCACAAGAAAATAAGTGACACAGGAACATATATACCAACCAATTTTATTGATGCATTTAATTCAATTGAAAATATTCACAATATAAAATGAAGCAACTGTTAATCAACTTCCTTAAATTACCTGACCCAGACACAACATTTCTGTTTTCTTTAACGTGGTGCTGCAGAAGACAGGGCCCCTTCCTACACATTTTGACAGTCAGAGAGGTAGGAATCATTTCACAGACATCTACTTTTGACATTAGACATTTCATCTAACAATTCAGAGCTCCCTTAATGGTCAAGAGAGAAATAGACTCTTCAGAAGACTTTTGAGTTCCACAGCAATCCAGTGGAATTTTTCTGTGAATAGATGAGTGCACTGGTGAGATGTACTGAGGATGTTAACACTGTAGGATGGGACTCCATCTGGAAAAGAGCCACAAGTGTAATCCATACCTTGAAGAAAAACTTTTCCTTATTCTTCTTCTGTTATTGAAAAAGCAATTAAGGAGTAATGTCACTGAAGAAGAACAGCTGGGAGTTGGTGGTCTTTTTAGCTGATGGATGGAAGGTGCAGAGTCAACCAGCGGTTGGAAGTGGGAGTTTTGAATTAAACTAGAAATAAGGAAGAGCTATAGCAAGAGCTCACAGTCAGAGCAAACTCCCCAAAAGAGAAGCATTAAGTTGTCTGGCTGTCTGTATGCCTCCAGAACATAGGATTTAAATGTCTAAATGTTCTGAGGTTTGGTTTGTGGGTATCTTTGTAAAATGTATTTTCATTTGATGTACAGAAGGACAGACATTATGATCCAATAATTCCTATTTTCAGAAACACAGTAATACTTTAGAAAGCTTAATTATTGTGATATACAAAGTGAACTGGAAAACCTCCTACTGCTCAGCTTTTTTGAAAAATAGTAATTTCTTTAAGTGTTTATATTGCTTTGAAATGTGCATGTGAAGAACATTCAGGACATTGTAGATAATGAGAATCTGACATTCCAATAAATATATTACATCTCTGCACTTAAGAGGTAGAAGGACATTAGCAAGTTTTAATTTCTTTAGAAAAATCTTCAGACATTGGAGAATTTTCCGAGTGTGAGCACTGCTTGCAAGACTAATATCATAACACAGGGAACTTTGAACTCCTGCACATACTTCATGCCTAGCAGGTTTTAGATGTGAAAACTCTGGTAACAGTAGATTCTGCAAGAAAGTTCAGATGGTTGAAAAAAAGTATCTGAAAATTATCTCAAAACACATGATGTGAAAATGAGGATTTCAGTTTTTACTTCCTCTGTAGTGTTTGGCATATCTCAATAAAATAGTTGCCTTATAAGTGACTATTACCTGCTGTTTTTGAAAGAGCAAACTACATTATAGTAATGCAATTACCCTAGAGAACGGTATTATTTGGGAGTTCAATTCACACTTACTCAAATGACATGCATTTTTATTTTATAAAACCATACTCAAGATCTGTGCAATTTAAGCCTTGCTACTTTTTTCCTGTTGGCATGATCCATATTTCTTCATGTTGGCCAGAACACTTTTAACAACAATATCTAAAACATCTAAAACTGTTCAAATTTGTACAGTCAGCTCTGTTTTATAATAAATTGGAGTGCACCCTTTAAATGGAAGAGAAAACCACCCATCACTTTACAGTTTAAAACCTGAAACATAAAAATCTGAACTACATTGCATATTTTTATTAAATTCAGGTGGAAACTTTTCCTAAGTAGGTTCCTAATGATCTTACCAAGGTTTTGTTGGTTAAGTTTTTGTTGTTTAAGTTAGAGTAGGACCAAAGTGAAGCCTTTCTTCTGTGCTTGGCAGGTGCTCTGTCATATGAATGAGAGGTTCAGGTGACTGAACAAGCAGATGACCATAACAGAGCTGAACCGACATTTAATAGTGACAATAAATGACAAATACAAAGCCAACACTGAATTTTGGTGCAACTCACTGATAAGAAATTTATCAAGCAAGCTAAAGTTCATTCAGCCTCTTAGTACAAGGCAGCTGACAGGATTAATTATTGACATATCTTTCACAACTCCAGTTGTTAACATGAAAGTGAAGTCAAGTAATCTTCACAGACTACCTAACACTATGCACAGCTTTCACTTATGCTGTGTCTGATTTTATTATCATTTCCCTCCTCCTTCTGTTTGTCTTTCTCTTGCCCATTTTACATTTTCTCAGGGATTGCCTTCTCAGTTGCAAACTTCTAAGGGAAAAACCTGTGGGATTTTTTACTTCTTACTGCCCACACCTTATTTCTGAGAATTTTTAAGGAAAACTGCTTCTCTCTTCATTTCAGCCACAATTCTAATTTTACTGTAGAATACTCCCTTATGAAACCTGACTGTGGTATCCATGGTGTTTACTTGGAATTAAATTAGACACAAACTGTCCCCATCAGAGAGCAGGCAAATTGCCTTTTGCTGTCCCATTTTATGTGCTGGCTCGAGGTAATAGAATCCTTGAAAACAGCCATTGAACTACCTACAACATTAGGACAATACTTTCAGTGAGATGTTTTGCAATAGTTCATCTTAGCAGCAGTTATGCTATCTAACTCAGGGGCTGCCTACTTGCCAGTGAACTCCAATGGTCTCTTCTCCAATGCATTACATCTTCTTTTGAACGCACAAAACACAGTGTCCTGTGGCAGCTGCTCTTTCATGAGGTCTTCAGAGTAGAATTATTCTGTAATGTACACTTGAACTGCTTGTGGGTTAGAGGAAGGTTAATGTATTCTCTTCTGAGCTTATTTTCACATGGTTTTGAGAAGGTCAATGTCCTACCTTACCTAATGGCAAAGCCATCAGTATAGCTGTCAAAGCAAATCGCACAGTCACTACAATCTAAAATACATATGAAACGGTGACTTTAGGTAAAAGGCCACATATTGGTTTGAGTGGAATGTCAGGGGAGGGTAGATGACATGACTTAAAAATTACGTCTGCCTCCTCTGAAAATCTATTTTGCTAAAAGAGTGTTTCTAAGTCTGCTGGTCTTTGGAAGCAAAATTCATACAGAGCTTTGCAGCATGGCTAATGTTGAGTTACAGCACCATTACCACTCATCAGTTATTTGCCCAAAGGTCCATTTTCACAAAAGAAGCTTAGCTTGAAATGTGTGGCCACCTTTTCACTTGTTTAAATTTTACGGCTTATGAGATAGCTGCTCAAAGGCAGGGGCCGAGGTCCAAGGAGAAGTTTTCTAATGGTGGAGGAAAAGCTGGTGGCAAACTCTCAACCATGTGTTTAGGAGATAGAGGACAAGTAATTTCAATGCTACTTATGATCTGAGGTCTTGCAAGTGTCTGGTTAAAAGAACTGTATTTTTCCTCTTGACCACAAACTGGCTTCCCAGAGTTTAAGAGGAAGGAAATGTTAGATCTTGATCTTAAGGCCGCAAGCAAGCGATTAGTGAGTATGATCTGTTGCCTTTCCTTAGCTTTCTGATGTTTTTTCCAGAGGGCTTTTTGTTTACCCATTATTTCCCACCAGCAAAAGATCGGTGGCTGAGGCATATCGTAGAGCTTGTTACAATTTTTTAAAAGAAAGTGTTGTGGGTTGTTTCAGTTTTTTTTTAATAAATTGTTTACAGGATTTTTTTTTTTTTTTTTGCTGCATTTGATAAGTACTTCCCTTTGAAAAGAATTTGCATGTCCAGGGGAGGGATTTCAGCAAATGGAGAATTTGGGAGTGAGAAACTTCAGTATCCCATATTGTCCTTATAAAACAGTGGGTGCCGTGGAGAAGAACATCTCAGGTGTCTCACTCTCTGAGAGTGTTTAGGGTACTCCTGTGGAATGAGAGGTTGCCATGTTTTTCCTACAAGAGGAAATCTGTTTCCCTCCAGCTCAGAAGTAAAAAACATCCTTTCATGTTGTTTTCTTATGCTGTTTGGTTTTAGTGCATAATAACATATTTATGAATGATTTACTTGTTGAGGCATTTCTCCCCTTAGTGTTTAGTATTTAAGACATTTCTTAAAAAATTAGTATCCATTTTTCAGTACTCACATATATATGTATATATATATATATATTTCTAATTTGAGATTTTCTGCTTCAGGTAAAAGTTACAATACTTTCCCCTACATAGGATTAAGAAGAAGTACTCTGAACTTTTTCATCAGATTGCAATTCTTTTTGTTGCTTGTAATTTTCTTGACTTTCGTGTTGTCGTTCTTTCTCTCCTTGCTAATTCATTCATTCACTGATACCTTGTTTGGAAGCTTTTGTTCCCACTTTTCATCATGCTCTGTCCACAACCCTGCAACCATACATGTGTTTTAGGAGTTATTTTCATTTGAAAGAATTCTCTAAATAATGTAAGGATGGGGACTTCTCACTGCACAAATAAAACTTGCTCTCCAAGATGTTACAGCCAGCAAACCTGTTATTTACCTTGGGATAAGACAACCATAACTATGTTGTCAAGGCTGATTTCGAAAAGTTGTTCTCTCAAGAGACAATACTGTAAAACCACATCAGGAATTTAAAACAAGTTCCATGTTTGCTGTGAGAAAAGGTTTGCAACCATCTCCTTGCAACCTTAACATCTAGTTTTGTGTTTATTAAATTCAAAACCCTCTTATGCTTCCTCTTTTTCACACTAATACATCATCACAAAACTCTTACCAAATGTATGAATCTAAGCAGTTGCAGGAACACACATTTTATGGTGTGTGTTTTAGCGCATACTCAGCAGCTGCTAATTTCTGTTATTGTCTGGGTGCTTTCTACAATAAACCATTTCCAGGGTGAAAAAGAAGTGCATTTAAACTGGTAAGATAACTTATTTTTTTTAAAGTGAAGAAGGGTGTTTATTCTTATGTTATCTAGACACCTATTACTGTTGTCTAACTGAAAAAAACCAATAAGCTCTCAATTCCTCAGGAATGAACATAGGCTTTTAAAATATTATATTACAATTCAGTGTGCAGCTGGCTGTTTCTGGCTGTTAAAAATTTTCCTTTAATTTCGTTCAGTATAAGGCTTCTTCTTTTAACAGAAAAGTTTGAACTATAAGATTAACTAACAGATGACTTCTTTACTTACTGACTTCGAAGCAAAATATAAAACTTCTTTATAAAGATATGCAGTTGTAGTGATAAGAATACCTTATTTTCACACAAGACAGTAACCACAGGTTTATATATATTGAAAACTGGATTAAAGTTCTAGATGAAAAAAATATGAAACATTGCTATAGGGAGAACAATTAATTTAGTTAACTCATGGAAACAGTGAATCAACTACAGCACAGTCATTTTAAATGACAAGGAATTTGCCTTTTTCAAGGACTGTTCTTGGAAAGAATTAATCATGAAAATTAATTTTAAAAATGCTTTTTTATTATGAATTGAAATGATATCTTTTAATGGTGATCAGTTGTAAATCTTGTTATGAATACTAAGAAGCATATGAATAAAGCAGTCTCTCCATTTAATGAGGCAGTGCTATTATTGCTAGAGATACAAAAAATGTACTTCAGAAATATATTTCAAAATATTTCTATGTGTAATGATAGTTTGCTTCTATTAGTTGGTACTGCAGATTTTCACATAAACAAATATTTCAATTAAAATTTGTGATAGAACTTGCCCTGTGATTGTTTGCAAGCCTTTCTAAGGTCATGGAATAACAAGACAAATAACTTGAGCAGCATAAATAAATGATGTTGGAAGTAGTGAAGCTGAGAGTAGAGAGAAAAGCTATTATGAAGAAAGTGACATATTTTCATATTTATATCAACTGCAACATTTGCCATGAACTGGCACTAAAGTTATCAACCTCTCTGGCATGCTCTGAAGACCTGGGTAATGAAATCTACAATCCCAAACCTGGTGTGCAGAAAAATCTATCAAAGCCGCAACACAATGTGCTTAATTTGCACACGACATCTTTCCCCATATGGTTTCAGAGGAGTCCACGTTATGCTGAAGACATAAACACAGCTATTTCAGTAAGAAGGCACCAGACAAGGTCTGGCTATAACTTTTGCAAACAGGTTGGTGCACAAGGATGTCTCCACTTAAGACAGTGTTAACGGGACAACAGAAACCTGAGAGCAACATCTGGTGAGTGCCCAATAAACCTGGCTTCAGTCACATTCATTGTGTGGTTATGAAGAAAGCCAGCTATTCTGAAGTAATAAAGAAAGACTGTTTGCATAGTGAAATTAAATTTGATTTCTATTATAAATCTGAAAAAATATTGGAAGGTGAAAATTGCCCTGAACACTTTTTCAGTTTCCTGTACTTTAAAAGGATGGGAAACATAGGATGGGATGCAGGGCGACCCATCACATACATAGAGTCCTATATGATAAACAATCCTATGGTGTCTTACAAAGGCTACGAACAGCTAACATAAATAATTCAGGGGAGGGAAAGGATAATTAATCTCACCTAACTTTAGCTGTTTGAAAAGAAAAGTGCCAGTCTAGAGTTGTCATCTAGGTTGGTCATAAATATTGCTCAGACAACCAATAGGAACTAACAATTTACTTTTGAAGATTAGAGTTAGTAACAAATTATTACATACTGAATGTTTTTGCAGTTATTTCGTGAACAGAAAAAAAGAGATCCAGTAAAGCCATTAGGAATAAACAGATTGACTCTGATTGTTGGATAGCAGTAGGTACAAGGGACTGTTTTAATCATCTAAAATTGCAGTCAGCAGGCAAATACCTGAAATGATACCTTGGTACTGCTTAACTTACTTTCACGGTTGCCTTGGTGAGGAAAACATCTCACTAGCCAAATATTGCTGCCTGACCAAACCGTGTCAGAAATGGATGAACAGTGCAACTGTATCTCAAGAGACATACAAGGCAGACACTAAAAAAGACGAAGTGTCTTGTTCCAGGATACCAGCTACAAGCATGGCAGCATTACCCAGAGCAGCCACTGGCATGTCAGAGAAGAGCCCTGATCTGTAGCTGCAGACTCCTTGGCACACAAGTGAACCTGTCGATTGGCTGAGTTGAGGTATTTGCATTTCTTCTGTACAAGAACTTGTGGCCAGAGCCACACACTAATCAAAAAGACTTCAAAAAAACCCCAAACAAACCTCCCTCCAAATGAAGCTGTGTTCCTCAGCTTTAACTAAAAGGTCACAAAGGTAAAAATAATAAATTTTTGATACAAAAGCCAACAGATATGGCATTGTCTCAGCAACTTCCTAGCGTCTGCTGAGCAGTACTTTTTTCTGAGCCATTCTTCCTCCTTCCTCCCTGTTCCTTCAGGCGCCCGTCAAGAGACAAATGCATTAGTTAATTACACCTAAGTTTAAGAAACATATATATTTAAAACTAAATAGAACAGGGGACATGGGCCTGCGCAATCATCCCTACAGTTAGTTTCTAAACATAGTTCTCAGTGAAAATTTGGTGTGGCACAGACGCTGCTCACTCAGATAATGCCTGGGGAGAATGTTTGCATTTTTGTGCATTTGGGAAGCATTATGCTGCTCTGAGAGGTGGCCTCTCAGCTTTGGAGGGTATGAGTGTTTAGTTGTTTGGATCTGACCAGCTGGCCTCAGGGCTAGAGAGTTGCCCTGCTTAGCACAGAGCCACAGGGAGCACCCAGTCAGGTGAACCGTGTAATGGATAACCTGTAGTTTGTTAATCCAACTTTGATTGTTTAATTGTTTTCTTTTAATTGTTTTTCTTGCTTGCTTTCAAACTCATTTTGCCTGCTTAAAGATTAACCAACAGAACTTGCTGTAAGAGCAGTCTGTTAGAAATCGCATGCTTGCTTGCTTGCTTTGAACATATAGCTATTCCGTGTTGTAAACAATGAAAATAGGGGGGAAGAATTGGGGTTAGGTTGGGTAATCATGTGTGTAATGAAACAATCACCAAGAATGATACAACCCCCTCCTTCAAGACCACTGGAAGGCAGAAAGGAACCCCTAGCAACAGTGGGCACAGCCGCAGAAGGAAGAAAGAGATACGTTACACCAGAAAAAAGAAGAGTATATAATAAGAGACTTTGGGGGGGTTGTTGTGCGTCGTTGGTGGAGTGAGGAAACTCCTCGGCCACCCAGCGCTGTTTTACTTATTGCTGCTTGCTTAATAAAATTACTAAATTAATATTGGTGTGGTTTCGCTAATAAAATATAACAAACCATCTGACACACGAGCACAAACTGTGCCCATAGGATCCATTCTTCAGTGTGCCAGGGGTTTAGCATGGTTAGGATGACCTTTATTGCAAAAAACCAGAATGGATCCCCTGAACTTCCTTGTCTTTGCTTCTCTGTAGCTCATTCTCTGTAGCTCAGCCCTGAGACAATGCATTGCCTTCACACCCAGCAGTCAGGTGGTTGTACTGGGAGGACAGGGCTATGAATGGCTCACTGCCAGACCCAAGACTATTTTTCTATATGTAAAAATGTACTTGGTAAAAGACTGGTTCTTGTGGCTTACACTTTTCTTCTAATCACTTTTAGTTAGGAGAGGCTTTGAACAATGCAACACGGAAACACTGCTGTGCTTTCAGTGCAGCTCTGATGCCAGAAGTACACTATGCCTTATTAACAAGTAACTGCTAAACTCTAGGTTATCCAAACCACATTTAGGAACATTATTAAAATATGTAATTAGAGCCTGTATGCAGAGTATAAAGGATATCCGTTATATTAGGGGACGTTTATAAAAGCTCTAGTTATCTTCATGATTACTAGACACAGCAACATTTTAATGGCTTGTTTAACAGTTATTGTATAGTTTAAGGCCAGAAGGGACCATTAGATCACCTAAACTGACCTCCTGTGTTTCACAGGCAATTAAATTTCACCCAGATACTCTATACCAGCTTCATCAGATTGAGCTGAAGTAAAGCATTTCAATCTTCACCAGACTTCAGTGTGTACTAGAGACAAAGAAAAAGAGAGAACAGGGCCTCAAGACTCTTAAATGGCAGGAACTAATATGCTGAGGTGACCTTAGAAGGCATACCCTATGCTGCAAAGGAAATAGTCTGTCAGACTGAATTTTAGGAAAGGAACCAAATTTGGCAATCATTTTGAACTTCAATTAGGACATACAATGTAAAATGTATTGGCTACTATAAATTGATGGAGATGTCCTTAAGTTTATTCTAGGTTTATTTTTTGTTCTTTTATTCTCCACTAAGTAGTTAGCAAAAAAGTATCCAAAATATTATTTTTTCTCTTCCTCTCTTCTTTACTGTCTTCCTTGCCTCTTTCTTTCTTGCTTTCCCACATATGAACAGAGGAAACTTATGTAAAAACAATGAAGCTACCCCAGCCACACCACTGCGTGCTGTGACTTTGGAGCAGGTCCACAGGGCTTCTGCAGTTCTGCTTTGGTGGCACAGGGAACGTACCAAACATACTGGGAACACACTGCATGGATAGCCATTGCAGATTTGGTTCCTGGATGGAGCGAGGACACCTGGTCTGTGGTGACACTCAGGACTTCTGGGCATCCTGAATGCAATTGAAGGTATTGCTCTGATCAGGTCACTTGGCATCCAGCTGTTCTGGGCAGATGTGCAGCCTTGATGGTGTGAGACACTTTCTGCATATTCTGTCTCCTGAGACTTGAATGTCAGCAGTAGACAGAAACTACTACTCTGGGCAAAATAAAGCACTAGGACCTGATAATTCAGTCCTTGCCTCCATTCACAGAATAGGATAGGTGAAGTCCTGTAATGTAGAAATGTATAAAGCCACCTATAATGGTTTAAAGCAGTGGAATTACATTTGGGCTAAATGACATAGCCAGGAGCACATAAAAAATCAGAACGGCCTCCAAGAAGCAGGACTATAAAACAGCAATAAGAAATTTAGAAAATGGTTAAAAGGTCAAGTGAAAGAAGGTCAACCTGGTTTTCTGGCCCAGAGAACCATGGGAATGAGGTTTGGATGCTAAAACAATGTTAGAAAACAACAGAGATTATCATATGGGCTAATAGAAATCTGCTGGGTTAAATTTAAACCAGCTTCAAGCCTGATGAAGTCTTGAAGCTGCAGGTTTGATGCAACAAGTTCAACAGATGCAATCTATTCACTAAGAAGCCTACAGTTGGCCACTAAATCCAGGAGCTGTCCTCAAATGCTGGAGAGGCTACTAGTGCACTTTAGGTGAAAAAACAGTACATAGAAAGATAACTCATCACATGCAGTGATCTGGTTTTCATCAGCCAGACACTGTGGAACAAATTATATTTGACCATTTTCTTACAACTGTAATATTATCTACTCCGTATTTTCCAGTTCAGGTTTCAAATTCTTGAGTCTGTTAGGACACATACTCAGAGGAAATTACAGTCTATCCACTGTCTTCTTGCTGGAAAATGCAATTGACAATGCTTAGATTGTGTTTTATACAGAAACTGAACTTTTTTACACTTTGTTTTTTTGTTTTCCCCAAGGAAAAACAAATCCAATTTAGAAGTAACTGAAGCCAATTGAAACATCGTCTCTGAATTGATATGTCTTGTGAAGGACATGGAAGCATAATGTTTAGGAAACCAAGATCTTCCTCCACAAGCTGCTCTGCAACTACTTTGGCATGGCTGATTCAGCCTTCGTGCTTGATGAAGATAAGCACCATAAAACTTTCCCAACCAGGGAAGGGTTGGGAAGCATCCAAGGTCCTGCCAGCTTCACATCCCCAAGGCACATTGGCCAGCTGGGACATTTAGGCCTTACAGTTGTGACATAAAAAGGTAATTTCTTCAACAATTCTGCAATGTTCTTTATTTCAAATGGCAATTTTGTTTGTTTCTGACTCTTTTGAAACTATTGCTTCTGCTGTTGTTGCTCCAAAGATTTTCTATATAGTATGGTTATTTTATAGTTTTAAAAATGCTTTGCATGAACAAAGGACTTTTTACTATTTTCTTTAACCAGGGAATGGGAGACACCACATTTCCAAGCTACTGTTGTGGTTTAACTGTTGTGGTTTCCAGTTCCCCTCTTTCAGCCCTTCTCTCTTTTTGCTCTTCACTAGGTGCTATATTTCAGACATTGTATTATCAAGCTGATCAAACAAGACAAGGATAATTTTCCATAGTCTTGTATCATTTGAACTCCTAGAGTTAAGTGAACTTCAGTTTCTCCCCTGACTGTTATCTGTTTTTTAAAGATGAGTTTGGAACAGGATAGGTTTTGTCCCTCACCTTCACTCTTAAACTGTCTGCATGCCAGTATCATCTGCTGTCTTACATTGCTTATTTGCTGAGACAGCGGAGACCTCACTCAAGAGAGCTGAGAGCTGTGGTTTTGTTCCTTCTGCAGTAGTACTTGTCTTACTTCTCTCAGGCAGAAACTTCCTTTCAGAAGCAGGAGATGTATCACTCATTAAAATCTCATTTACTGCTTCTGTTCTACTTACCAACTCAGTTCAGCTGGCTGCAGGTAAAAATCCTGTGATGTATTTATGCTCCCTTCTTTGGCGATGTTTCTTTCCTTTCTTTTCTTTTCTTTTCTTTTCTTTTCTTTTCTTTTCTTTTCTTTTCTTTTCTTTTCTTTTCTTTTCTTTTCTTTTCTGCCTTCTGTGTAACAAGCTTGGTTTAGCTAGTCAAAGCTGCATCTTTTTTTAAACACTGCTGTGAGCCTGAGATGAGAGATGCTAATAAAACTCTGTCCTAACCTGACTTGGGTACAAATCTCTTAGGTTCTGAGGCTGCTGCTAAGATGCTGCTGTGACTGGCCTTCTCTGCAGCAATGAGCCAGTCTGCACCATGGCAGAGCTGTAAATTTTACTGTGCTGTAATTTTTTTCCTTCTCTCCCTCTTCCTCTCCCTCCATTCCCTGCTCTCTCCATTTCTTTTCCTTTCTCACTTTTTGTCTGATTCATCTTATGACAAGCAGACTAGATTTTGAAAGCAGCAGCAATTTTCACAGCACATTCAGATTAATAGTTTTCCTTAATAGAGAGTAGCTAGAGATCATTTCAGCCTACAAGACACTGTCACTCAAAGGGTTTCTGTTCTTATATAGAAAGTTGTTAAAAATATGGTTAAAACTAATTCTTTTATACTTTATATTTTAAATGCTTTCACTAAGTTATTTTTCCTTTATATTGAAAAAAAAAAGACTGTAAAGGCTTCTAATTGTTGTTGCAACTATTAGATAGTGCATGCTGAAATCTCTGAACTTGCAACCCAAAAAGCCCCTCTATTTACTGTTGTACAGTAGCAAGACAATGAACATTTCTGCCTCTTTTACAGTCATGTAGCTCATCAAAACCTGTGTCTCAGTTCACAGTTTCCTACTTTGTGAGGAAGACTAAATGCCTTCCTCTCTTCTCACTCTTCCTCTACTTCTGACATACCACTGTACCAAGATAATGGGATTGCTTTCCTCTCAATGAGCTTGCGGCTGGGATACAGGAAACTCTCAGGATCCAGAAGGAAGACAGACCTCTGATTCATGTGCGGACTCTTTTCCTCCTGTGACCTTGAGCTGTGATGGTGCTGAGATGTGCCCTCTGCTCCTGGCTGGAAGCATCTGATATGGAAAGGGCAGCTGCTGCTGCCTAGTCCATTTCACAAGAACTGAGATCTGAGAAAGGTAGTTTGCAGAAGCTTTTTTTCTCCTCCTTTTTTTTTAGCTGGAGAGTCTTATGATTCTGTTGCACAACCTGGTTGTGGGCCTGCATCTAATGAAGCTGCAAAAATGCCAGGTCTAGACCAGTTCCTGGAACATCACTTCTCTTTAAGCAAGACACTGGAGACTGGCATTATTTGAATTATTTTAATCCCATTCACCTACTATGCATCATGTACAAAATTAAACCATTCAGAACACAACAGGGAAAATAGATGCAATTGCCAGACTAAAATCCCTGAAGGAATGTCTAGACATTTGTCTTACACCCTGGTGGCTCCCCAGAAATATGTGACCAATATCCCCATTCTGGTAAGCTCATTGGTACTTCCGTTTGGCCTCGTGCCTCTTGTTAAGGCAACTGATCAACTTTCACAGAGCAGTGGTTGGCCAACATTGAGGGCTCTTTGGAAATCCCACTCCCTCTCATTTAGGACACTAAGAATATGTAAAAGAAGATTTCACACTAAGCAAAAGCATTTAAGTCAATATAAAGTCACTGTTGTGAACAGAGAAAAATGAAGCAGAGAGGCCATTACATGTCTGTCAGAGTGCTTCCATGAGTCAGCCTAATAACCTGCCTCCACATCTGTAGCTCTTTCAGATTTATTTGTATTACTCTTACAGGCTTATTAAACAATTCATTTGTAAATGAATTTTTAGTATAGAAACTCCAAGAGTCCCTTTATCACTGGTGAAGAGGGGAAAAGGTAAAAATGACATCTGCAGTATTTTTGGGTTTTGGAGGTAAAAGTTCCTCTTTTTGACCGCCGTATAAAATGTACAATGATATAAAAGCACATGGTATTCTACTGGGGCATACAGAATTGTAAAATTTGTCTAATAAGACAGCATCATTTAAAGAGAAAAATGTATTGTGGATATTTTTGTAAAGGTCCAGAAGAAACTGAGGCATTTGTATCCTTTCCTCTCTTACACAGACTGGCTGACAGAACTACAGCTGAGCTGTAGCTTTGTTTCCTTTATTTTTGATCATATTCCTGTGATTCTGGTAGGTCACTTGCTCAAGCAAAACAAAATCTGGAGGGTTGCTTTAATATATCTTCCAGCTAAAGCTGCAGGACAACAATGGCAACTCTTTGTTGTATTTGGATAAAGCTCTAGGCTAAATTTATGCTCAAACACCAGAGAGCATCAGAACCATGGCAATCTGTGTCTGTGTGATATATTTCAAGAAGATAAAATGCTTGTTGGTTTGAGCAACCTGGGGATTCTGATGGACACTTGTTATGTAAAAAGCTAATGAGAGGGAGATGTGTGAAATTTGATTTATTACTAGATAACCAAACAGGATATCAGGCTTCTCATCCTAAGTACTCTCTATTAGATTCTAAAAATAACTACTTGGAAGTTAATCTCTTGTATCACTTTAAGTTCTGTGAGTGGCTGTGTATTTTAGGAAACCACAGGATTTTCTCTCTTTTGGTGCTCAATGCCTGTACCACACCTATATTGCTCATTATTATACTGCCATGAAACACCACTTGATTTCTTGACAGTCCTTTAGTGTTCCTGAGACATGCAGTCACACTGCAAAGCAGCTTTAGCAGCAGCTGTTACTCCAGCAATAAAATCTTGTGTTTATTCTGTGTTCACAGTTGATAACACTCGCAATCAGTGTTAAGAATTCTTGCATTGTTACATAATACATTGTTACAAAACCTATAAATAATCAGTGGCTTTTGAAAATACAGATTTATGAGATCTGAGGGCAGTCACCCAAGAGTCCTGAGGTAAGAGATTCTGTGTATGCAACTGCTAGTTAACCATGACTTGCTAACAGTTGAAGGCAACTGCCAGTTAATCATGACTTGCTAACAGATTAAGTCATCCAAGATGCCAGAGAAATGTCAATTGGTGAAGATGATATCAATTAAAAAAAGTTGTGCTGAGATATAGGAAACAATAGTAAGCTTGACTACTATATCTAACAAACTGATGCAAACTATGATAAAGAACAGAATTAGGAAACAGGTGAAAAGGGTACAACAGGGAAAAGGAGCATTTTCTTGCAACTGATAGTCATACCTCACATGTCTGTATTGCCCTTTGAAAGAGTCAGTGAACGTGTTGACAAAAGTCAACTGTTTGATACACTTTACATAGAATTTCCAAAAGAGTTTGGATAGTCCTGTTACAAAAGACCTAACAGAAAATAAGCTATCATAATAAAATAAGAAAGTTCCATGAATGGATTAACATAAATGAAAAGACAGAGAAGAAAAGGTAGGAATAATAAGACATTTTACAATGGAGGTAGCATGACTTTGCTGTTCAGCACATTCATTTGTGGTCTGGAAAGGGAGTGGACAGGAATAGTTTCTGATCTTACAGGACTAGAATAGTTAAAACCACAGTTACCGAAATGTGCTGTAGGAACATCTCTCAGCACGGGCTGCTGGGGTGTGCTGAGATCTGACACAGTTTAGTGTTGATAAACACAAAGTAGTGACAAAGGGAAAAATCATCCCTGCTATACCAACACAAAGCTGTGAGTTCAAAGGAAATTATTACCACTCAGGATGTCACCACTATGGGCAGAATGATGAAAACTGTATGGATGAGCTTGTTACTCAATAGCAGTCAAAAGACAGATGCAATTATAGAATGAAATTGGAGAACAACAAAAAAAGTATCATTACAGTAACGGCCAAAATACAAATCCATAAGTCCTGCCACTCTTGCCTGAATATTGAACAGATATGTCATCTTTTTTTTTAAACGAAGTTTTAGAACTAGAAAATCTGAAAAGACAGACAAGTGCATAAAGGACAGATGTGGAAAGTCATTCTCGTATGAGAAAAGATTGGATAGGTTTAGGATTCTTGCACTTGAAAAAACCAGTGCTGAATGAAGGGGGTATGACAGAAATAAATAAAATCAAAACAGCTATAAAGAGAGGTGAATAGAGGACAATGCTCTCACATGCTGGTCCGGCCCACAGTCTGAGCTGACAGAACTCAAGCCAGGTTTTATATGAAAGCCTGACAGACCAGTTAGTGTGCTGTTAGATTAAGATGATAAATCCCATCTAAGATGATGAAGCCAGTTTGTCTCCTCTATCCTATTTTTTTTTTCAGACAGCAGCTTTACTGAGGGTTTGCATTACGGTGTCTGTATTTCCATTGCATATTCACACAGTGTTGCCTTTCTGCTCTTAGTAGGAATGCTACAACATTGAAACTTCGATGTCACTCCCTCTATCACCAGGTGTCCTGGTTTGGGGTAGAATAGAGCTGATTCTCTTCAATGATTTAACTTTTCGGCTAAAGCTCTTCTAATTAACTGTACTGTCTGAAGTCTCCCTCCCTTATTCCCTTTCTCTTTTCCTTAGGGTGTGGGGGAACGGGGCTTAACAGAGAGTGTTACTGGTCTGGGAACAGCCCTAACCGCAAACTGCAACTCAGTGAAACACTGAAACTCTTCTGAGAGTTAGCTTGAAACTTGTTAGCTCTTCACACTAAAATGTGGGATTGACTGATCCTCTCTGACTCAGCCCTCTGCTGTGGAAACACCCTGGTGTTGAAACCACCTGCAGGACAGTAGGTACATGTGCAAAAGCCTGAGCCAGGGCATTGGGCAGATACCTCCATCCAATTGGGATCAAGAGTTCAGTGTCTTCTCCTGATCAGGGGAAGTGCTTAAAGTACCTCTCTTTGACAGATCTAAACAAGGTTCACAGTTGCCTTTTAAAATGAAACTGGAATTGGGAGAACTACTGCTCATCCCTGATAATGAACTAGCTTTATAAATTTCTTTCAAACTTGAGCCTCAATCAGTCACTGGATATAAAAAGAGCAAGGAGCAGAGGTATCTCATCTCTGCACAGCTGGTGGTTAGGTTGCACCTGGATATGAGACTTTAATTCCCTCAAGCTGCAGAGATCATTCAACTCAGACCTCTCATTTCCTGGGTGAGTCCAAGCAACTTCTGAAACACCTGAGTTTTCAAAGGAAGTGGTCCCTTGTGCTGTGAGCACTTGCCTGACCCAATGCCCTCCACAACTACAGATGGAAAGCTACTTTGTGTCCGTAGCCCTGTCAGTTACAGGTAGGGAGCAAATGCTCAGAGTGGAAGGTCCAAAAAGCAGAACTCTGGAGAACATATAATGGAAGAGTTTACTCAATGGTTTAGACACTTCCAGGATTAGACGGACAAAACTCACATTTGATGTAAGTATCTAAGACCATGCTGGATCTTTTTAGAATTTTTTACTGAGATTTAATCCTTTGCTTTGTCTTGTGCCTCTTTTACATTTCAAACATTTAGAAAGAAAAAATGCTGGAACTTTATTTTTTATCTGTTGCATACTGAACCTTTCCTTGGTTTCAACAATGCACTGCTCAGTTCTCCTCACTGTAAATATTAAGTACAGCCAATTCTTCTGCCAGCAGCATCACTACTTTCAGCAGGGGTTCTGTCACTGCTTCTGAGTTTGTTTCATCCTCTTATTTCTCAGAAGGATGGGGGAAAGTCATTTAGGGCTTGGTTCACACTGTAGTGGGAGTCTCAATAAGGGAAAGTGATAGGAGTGCCTGTATGTTAAGTGCCCATATCTTTGGAAGAGACTGTTGCTTTGAGCATAAAATAAGCCAGCCACCATGTGCCTGTTTCCATACAAACAGCTGTTATGCAGAGAAATTGTTGCTGGCCCACAAACCCCATTTTTCTGCCATCATTTTCAGTGCTGAAGAGGCCAACTGTAAAAGACTAACTTATCAAGCATTTGAAGCCAATTGATACTTTAACACAGAATTAATGTTAGAAATTACAACAAATAAAAAAATGTATGCCCCATAGACACAGAATTCACATCGTCTGTCTGTGGGTAAGGGAAGAAATCCTTGTTAGGTGCATTTAGGGTATAGCACAATGGAACATACAAATCAGTAGAATGACATTCACACATCAGTAATCTTAACTAGCATGAAAACCATCAGTTATGGCTTTGAGGACAGTTTTGGCATTCCCCATAACCTGATGAGTGTGAAGGAGCCTCTCCTGGCATATGTCATACTGGGAACTTCCATTCCACTGCCCAGGAGGAGCAGTCTGGCAGTGGGATTCGTGCTGTTTGAGAGAAGAGTGGCCCGTACTGGGATCCTGGACACACAAGGCAGCATCTTTGTTCTGCTCTTGATCACTGGTCCCTGGAAACTCATGTACTTCTCTTCTGCTGGGTTTCCTGAAATCATTCTTAACACTTACCAGACCTTAAAGCAACAGGCAAATGCACGTCAAACGTGTTACTATATTTAAAAAGATATTATTAGAGATTTTATTCTAGGTGACTTGCAGATAGTAGACTGTCAGACCATCTGCCAGAGCATTTTGAACAGTTCCCCAGAGCTGAAATACAGTCATTGACAAGTCCTGTCCTCAGGCTTGACAACAAAAACTGGGAATATGAGGTGAAAGCTCTTCTTGATTTCCCCAAATCAGATTTCCTGCTAAGGCAGCTTTGGCAGCAGTGTCAGTTTAAGGATTTTTACCCATCTCTTCACCCAGCCAAGTCCACTCACACTTGCTTCTCCATAGCAGCATGATATTCCCTGCCAAGCACCATTGCTAGTCGGATTGGGCTAAAATGAATCATTGAACTGGCTAAAAAATGTAACTGCCTAAAACCTAAGAAAGACTCCGGTGAAAAAACGAGAATTAGTGTACAGGAGCAGGAAGAAAGATTTCTTAAGCCAGTATGGCCACTAGAACTACTGTTTCACAAAACTATGGTTTCAGATAGCTCATGAATATAAGATCATGAATGGGGCCCTTTAATCTTCTATCCTAAAGTTTGACATATAAAGCTGTTTCCTGTGGTACATGAAGTTGGTTAACTCAGCTACTTTTTAATCACATGATATTTCTTCTGCAGTATCCTACCAGACAGTGCCAGTCTTAATGCTTTGTCAGCAGTGAACAGATCATTTACACCAGACAATGGTGTCTCTTCTTGTCAGACAAACAGGAAATGCTGAGCCATCCCAGCTTTGTTGACATTTGCTGTTTGAGTACAGCACCTTTCAGAACTCTTTTACCGCCTTAATGTACAAATGAAGAAAATAAATGAGAGCCACTATTAGGTTGTGGCAAAGACAGTCTTTATTACACATCAAGAAAAACTAGCTGGCATAGTGGCATTTTTGTTTCAATTGATCACCTTCCTGGCTTCCTGTCATTTTCAGCTCTTATATCTCTTCAGCATTGGCAAAATTCAGGCAATACTAAAGGAGCAGCCAGAGAATTTTCCTGGTAAACACACAAGAAAGTGCCTGATAGATTTTTGAGACTGTAGACAAAGGTCCTTTGTTACTTGCACAGCATTTTTACAACTAACCAAAGAGCTGCTCCTTATGAAGTCAAAATTAATGTTCACCTCTCTTGACAAAATCAGCAGTTCAATTCTTATCTGCTGAACTAAGAGCTGATGTCAGAACTTTCAAAAAAGGAAATTATAATGTAATAGGGAGAGCAAGAAGTTTTCTCAAAGTTGCAGAAGCTTCAGCATACTTTTACATTAACTCTCTGTGGGCTGCAGCCAATGCCCATTTTGACTACTTAGAGATGACACAGGAGGATGAGAGTGTTACAGGGAAGCAGTAATATAGATTTTCCTGACAGCAAGTAATAGAGAATGCTTCTGCACCACTGCTTTAAAACAATTGTGAACACCATTCATGTGCATCAAATACAAATTATGGTTGTTATAGATACCAGTAAATGTAAAATAAGCCTGCTTTTAGAGTCAGCAAAAATATTTCAACAAAAGGGGAATAAAAGTATTTCTGCTGTAGTGGCAATGAAAGAGCTGTGATAATCCGTAATAACATCATCCGCCATTACCCATAGAATTAAATTACAGTAATCAACCCAAAACACTTAAATAGAGCGAGCTAACCCTAACCATGAAATTTTGTTTGATCCAAAGAACAGTTGTGTAGATCAAAATCCATACTAGCTCAGGAAGTCACCTGATGCCACCCATTTGGCAGCTGTTCAGTGGCATCACAGAAAGCATATTTAAACAAGGACACAAAAGAGGGCGAACAGTTCTGGTTTGTCTGAAGCAAAACTGTATGTTGTCAAAGTTCAAGGGAAGCTTTGCTCTCTCCAGTGGGTAGAGAAAATGGGGCCCATGTCAACTGTAGTTTGAAAACAACCCAGGCAGATGATTACTAGTTGTCTAGAATAATTCAGATTTGGGATTTGTGAAAGCAATTCAAGTTTAGATAGCAATATTTTAAAAACCAGTTTTCATAATACTGCTGAGAAAAAACTCAAAATGGGCCTGAGCGGCTTGTTAAAATTGTGAAGCTGTAAGTAGTTTTAAAATTCTTTACTAATTTACATGGTGAGAGCATGTTCTCAAGAATACATTAGTTGAAGCTGGCAGAAGAACAGAAAACTGTTGATACGTCTTGCATTTCAGGACATTGCTTGTTTGTTTCCACTCAGAGGAGCTATTTCCAAAATCTCAGAGACAGCTCATCTCCAGGATGAAAAGCTCGTTCAACTGACTTGAAGCACGAGTTTAAACCTGCTGGATTAGGCTACATCAGTTCCTCTAAACACGTCAGGCATCATTCTGGCCTCAAGCTCCTCCTGGACAGTGCTCATATTTTAACTGGAGGCCTGGCCTGGGCCCAGAGTCCTCTAGAGATAATGTCAACTGTTTGGATCATTGCATTCCAGTGCTTGTGTCTCTGCCTTGGCTTGTTTAATGTTTTTGTACAGATTACTTCCCTTGTGGTTCAAGTATGCTGTCTCTTCCATATCTTGAGCCATACCAGGGAATGAAAATAGTTGTCCCTCTCCAATCATATTAGCCCTCCATTCAGCTCATCCAACTTTCACAGATGTGCCTCTGCTACCCTTTGAGTACCATAAAGGACAGATGATGGAGAGTTGAGACACAGTAGGGAATCCTGGAACCAGCTCTGTAGATTTACATCACCAGCAATATTCTTCCTAATGGTAAGGTGCCTTGATGTTAACCACTTACCCCCCAAATCACTCCTTGCTCAAGCCAAGTTCAAGATTATTTTTTTTTATATTTTACACCACTCAAAATACACAATGGTGTCAGATGCAGGAAGCACGAAACTAGCACAAATCACAAAAATCTCGACACTGCCAACAAACCTCTGGTGCCAGGGCAGACACGGGGGCTGAATGAAGATTCAGTGGTCTGTGTCCTTGAGGCCCTGATAAGGAATGTGGAATGCAGTGGAGACTACTTACTCCATTCTCCCACCTAGCTCATGGCAGTTTACACCCTGCAGGTGCAGGTAAGGAAGTTTTGTGCTAATTACAATGAATAATTGTCTGCCCACAGCCCCATTCCCACACTTTGATCATCAGTAACAAAAAAAGGTATACATATCATTCCTTTTGGACCCAGTTTGTGGGATGAGGATTTGGCCCCAAGTCGTAGGGACAGACCGATGGGTTTGTTCTCCTCGCCCCTACCCCACCCTGCAGGGATGCCTTTGGGGAAGATTTGCTGCCTCGGCTCCACCAAGTGGTTTGTCCCTGGCAGATTATTATTACTGCAATTGCAATTGCCTTTTAGAGCTATGTAGCTGGTCTGCAGCTTAGTGTATTTATCCCTGGCAATCCCAAAGAACCTGTGTGTCGGGTGTCACTAACCCGTGCTCTCCGTGCACCCGACGGCTGCTGCTGAATGCGGCTGGGACGACCACCCCAGGCTGGGCCCGCCCATGAGGCTGCTCCTGCAGCTGGGGTCGGACCCCTGTGGTCACAGCTCTCAGGAACCTACTGAGAGGCAAGTTCAGCCACCCCCAGTCCCTCTAATAGCTGAGGGCTGGCTAGAAAGCAAGGGGATTTGTCTCTTACCAAATTTGTCCCTCCCTTACCCACACCTACTCCTTTCCCTTGACTCAACAAATGGTCATGCATGTTTAAAAAAGACACAGATGAAGAAATGGAATAAAAACCTGCCTTAATCCACTTACAGTAAGACTAAATCAGAAAGGTCTCTCTCTCTCTCTCTCTCTCTCTCTCTCTGTCTGTGTCTTTCTTATTTAGCTGACCTGATGAAAGCACCCTCTGATGAGATGGCTGTCAGAAGCTTGGTTTTTGTGCACTCGCCTCCTGTTTCAAATTGTAGGCATTAGTAAGAACTCCGTCTTAGTTGAGCTTGTTACCTAATATCTCCCTTGAAGTCATCTGTCAATTCTCAACATATTTCTTCTTTCTCCCAGAAGCAAATTTTGTTTCCTCGTTACCTGGCAATAATCTAGGCTTTCTTCTGAAGCAGAATAAACATTTCTCCTCTTTCTTGAGATGCAAATATCTCTTTGCTAAACCAGATGTCATCTTCTGTTCTGGGCTTGCTAATTAATAACTATTTACATCAACAGTATACAAAAGTATTCTGAGTGATTTGTTTAAAACTGTTTCCTCTGGTGAACATTATATTATAGCTCAATTTTAAACACTGAAGCAAACATTAAAATTGTCTAAATCCATATAAGCTATAACTGCCTCTTTATTGACATGAAGGTCTTTGATGTCATACAGGGTCTGAAGGAGCTAACTGCTAACATCTTCCTTCTTCTAAATGTCCAGAGCCATGTGGGTAGTTCTGATGTGGTCACTGCAATGAACAAGCACAAGCTGGGCTTCGTGAACTGCTATGTCTTCAGGCTCTTAAACTGATGTCTGTGATGGAGTCATGGTAGGATGGATAGATGATTATCTCCTCTGAAGTTCAGACTGTGAAAAAAGTGGTCTTCCATAACCTCCAACTCCGTTTCAGTTTGTACAAAATGAGTATGTGATTGAGAGGAAGTATCTCAGATTCAAGGTGAGAGCTGAGTGTTTACACACCTTTGTGTATTCAGTCTGTGCTTTCTTTCATGGTGATGCACAGACATTAATATTCTTAAAAGTCCAGTGAAACCTCAGGGGGACTATGAAGTACTTGATATTATTTAAAAGCAAAAGAAAAAAAGGGTGAAAGCCTAATATGGAAAAGTTGATGTGAAAATGTGCTGATAGTTCAGTCACTTGTGGAAGCCACTGCACAAACTGTCCCAGCCTGCTGGATGATCAAAGAAGATTAGTTAAAAACAGATATGTTAGCTTAACGTATGATTGTGATTTTTGCTTTAACAGTAGACAAAAGGATCTTGGACAGGTCAAGATCATTTGTTCCTTAAAAGTTTGGCATGAACCCCTGTAGTGGAAAGCTGCTTTGGGGGAGCGAGTCATGCAGATTGGACTGGAACGTCACCCAACATGGGAAATATGACTAAGATAAAAGGACCAAAATGCTGTTTTTGTCTCAATAGTCCAGATGTGGATCTGTGCCTAATAAAAGGGATGCAAGTTTTGAATAAAGCGGTTCATTTTGTTCACAAACAGACTCACTCTCTTCTTTCATAGCCCTCACAGTCACTCTTTTGAATATCACAAGAAATCAACATGTATTTTTCTTGGATGAACCCTCATGAGTCTGAATCAGTCCTTTTACATGACTCCCTAGTTTCAAGGTGTGAACCCCACGGGCAGGATGCGAATAACAGGATGGGTGCTTGCCAGGAGCCTAATTTCTGACTGTTACACAAATGCATTTGTGTGAGCAGCCCTGACAGGTGAGCGTTCTGTCCCAGTGAGCAGAGCTGCTGTCTCCAAATCCCTTTCCCATACAGGATTTATAAATCTGAAAACATTTATCCTTGTCTGGAAACTAAGCCACAGCATGAAAAACCTGGTGGTGATAATGCAAGTTTGAAGAAAGCAAAAAATTCCCAAATAATGTTGCTTTTCTTACCCTAAGGTTTGCATTGCCTAAGAACAGAAGAACCAAAAATGAAGCCACATCCCCAAAATAAACTTACTAGATGTCTTTTCAAAATTTAAAAATAACTACCAAAAAGTAGGAAATTTTCCACTTTCATTAAAAGAAAGTCATCACTGTTTACTTCAGTAAGCATGTCTTCTGCTGACTGCTAACCTGATATGGAATGATATTATCATTAACAGGCAGAGCAGCAGCCAAACTCTTCCCTCCACTACCACATCACACACGGGAGATCCAAAGGGAGACAGACAGCCAGAGGAAGGAACAAGTCAATGCACTCATTCACTGTGAAGGATGCAAAGAAGAGAGCAAGTCAGTTCCAAAACCAGGCCATGAGAGAAGGAAGGAGCCAGGTGATCAGTCCAATCCCAATCATATAGCAACTTCCAGGAGAGAGCCTCATAATTCCCTTCCTGTCTCAATCTTGTCCCACAATTACTGGGAACTCTACTGGCTATGAAGAGTCAGGAAACCCTTTCAATAACCAGAACCACCCCCTATAAAAGAAAGCCTCCCAGATGCACTGCAAGGAGAGTCAGTTCTTATGGAGGTGGTTTCTTGCCCCACTTCCAAGTTAATGTGGAAGGCAGGGGCACCTGATGGTGATCTTCTAATCAGTTCCCACCCAAGGCTGGCCAAACCCCGGGTGAAAACCAGTCAGGAGGGTCTTTCTTGCCTGGTTGTGGACATTGTCCATATGCTAACCCTCATGCAGGGCAGGGGGTTTAACACAAGTACTTCAGCATGACAGAATGGGATTTTTGTGGAGTAATGTGTATTTGAACTCCAAGGCTTATATCTTCATGGCAGACTCAAAGTAAGATGGGTCAACAGTAATTTCTTCTCATATTCAGTCCAATGTTGTGCACCAAACACTAGAGGACTAATAGTCTCATGAGGTGTCATTTTGGGATATGGGCTGCTATAGAGGACCTACCACTGGGCTTCTCTTCAGAGAGCAGAATAGCAAAACTGTTGAACATAACTCCTAGGACATGATCTGTTTATAAAGGAATATGTTACTATCATGGAAGAGGGACTAGTTAAACTTCAGCCTTCCTCTACTATGTCTATCAAGTCTTTGCCCTTCTTATTCACTCAGCAATTGAGGGCTTAATGCATTATCTTCTTAGTTTCACATTTTCCCATATCATTAATGGTCCAGAGGAATAGTTGTATCAGTCACATGTTAAGCACTGTCTCGCTGTATTTTCAGATGTTGCAAGCAAGCATAATGAACATATTACCGATGGAAAGTGCAACCCTGTGTATGTATCTTAAAATTGATCTCTCAGGTAAGGCATCAGAAAGCACTTCTTGCAGTCCAGATCTGTCTCCTAAGTATTGGCGCATGCAGCCTTTCCTTCCAGACATGAGCAACGTAACTTAGAAAAGCTAATGTTGCTAGTGGTTAGAGCACTCACTGGGAAGTGGAAAAAAAAAATATTTTAAAAGACCTGGATTTTGTGGTCTGCAGGCATCCCCCAAAACTGCCTGCTAAATCAAGGCAACAAAAGCAAGCATTGGCTACACTCCAGATCTGGGCAATCTCAGCTGTTCCCAGACTTCTATGCATGCCCAACAGCCAGACTTTCTGTTGCTCAGGAGATTCTACTTCCTGGAGATGCATGACCATGAGAAAGCTGCCATGTGTAAATCTGGCAACTAAGTCCTACATATGTGCCATCCCTCTTGGATGTAGTCCTGGTGTCAAGAATAACATACTACTGGAATAGCCAAGGAAACAGTCCTTTTAGGAGATGAGAAAAATCCAGGGTGGAAATGGACTTCAAAGGGCAGCCTAGTGAACACTCTGACCCCATCTGTTTTGGGATTAAAGAGCTCATGCACAATCAAGCAGGACTAAAATGCGTGAATTCACTAGTGGCTTGTGCTCGATGTTAACAACACATTTACAATAATTACTTTCTTTCCTTTCCATATAAGAAACACACAAAAAAGAACTACCTGGTCTTTTCTTCACATGCAATTGTCTCTTCAAAGTCAGGGACTAATCTTTCCCTGGCTTCTATGTCTGTCTTCATCTGCCATTCCATGGAGCAGGTCTTCCTCACAGGGCAATAGCCTCCCACAAATGCAGGAAATTCCTCAAGTGACAGAAAATGTAACTTTCCTACTCCATTTAGGATATAAACTAGTATTGGATATAAGCCTAGATTTATCACCTTCCTTTTGTCAGTTTTAAGCCAGTGAATTAGAGTCTTTCTGTCACTCAGGAGGAGGGTTGCAGAGTACTGATGTTCTGGCTCTCAACCTCATCCTCATGATCCAGATTCACTGCAGTTGAAGATTGTAAGGTTTTTCACTGAGCCATAAAACGTTACTTATTTAGAATTTATTGTCTTCAAAACAGAGAACTCTTTTACAGAGGAGTATTGGAAATATTTTCCTCTGAATTTAGGATTTAGTTGTAGCTTAACTATTTCTTCTACTTACTTCCAGCTCTTGTAAGTTTTCTCCAAAATGTCTACTTTTACTAGTGGGAACAGTATCCTGCACCTTTATTTCTCATATTCCAGTTGACTTCCATCAGTGAGTACTTGCAGATCTAAACAAAGAGGGGGAATAAATGAACTGCTGCCCTAGGTTAACATTCACTTCACCACATTCTTGGTAAAATACACTATTAATTTTTTTCAACTGCAATTTAAAGTAGTTACTTATGACTAAAAGTTATAGGATTAATCACAGGCTTATGTGCCAGAAGTTAAAATTAAGCCAAATCAAGCATCTCAGCTTTATTTTTTAACCTCTGATAAATATTCCAGCTCACGCTGCTTTTGTCATTTGGTGAGAGGACACAAGAGAGGCTATTGGCTTTGTTTGGTGTGAAAGTATATGCAATTGTTTCAGAAACATCTAATACTCAATTATCAAACCAGGAATCTGAGCTCAGCTACAGAATAAAAGCTACAAAGCAGCTACCATCATACTAACAAGTCTACTGCCACTATTTTAGTAGGAAACTAAATATTGTGCAACTGATCTGCATCCTTATGAATGGTATATTTTAAGTTTTAAGGATCTGAGTTTTCAGTTGTATTAATACTGCACTGCACTGGTCTAGCCTTTTAATTTCATGTCTTCAGAGACCAGTATGTTCTTAATTTGAATAGCAATCTATCTGATGCTAAGTATGGTAAGTATAATTTAGAAACTCAAAAGCCCTTGGAATTTGCTCATTTTGTTTAAGTATATTGTCTGAAGTCAAAGGCTTGCCAGTGGTTACTATCTAAGTGAGTAACACCTGGGACTACCAGTTACACCCAAACTGAATTCAACTCAGAGTCACAAGAGCACAACATCACTGTGGAGAAAGGTTTTCTAACCTGTTCTCTGAAAGGATGGGTTGGCTTTTCTCTATAAATGTTCAAAATAGTGGTGTCTTCCAAGTAAAATTTTCAGAGTGAATGAGTCAAACGCTAGCAGTGAAATATCTGAAAGAGCACAGAGTGCTTAACCCATCACCCATGTGGCATGGCAGATGCAGAGCACTTCAACATTTTTATTTTTATGGATTACACTCCATTGTTTTAAAGTATTTTTCCTGCCATGCTCAGCTTTGCTTTATTTCCATAGTATATTTGAAGTAGATCCTTTATCCCATCTTTTCAATATGGTTTTGGATTTTTTTTTAGTGAGATTTATTTATTTCCCTCTTGCTTTTTTTTTTTTTGTGTATGCTTCCTTTTGCCCGCGATCACTTACTTTTTCTTTTTTAAGTCTCTGTCATATATATGGTCCTTTTTTCCTAGTATCTTTTGCTTTCTTCCCCTCTACCTTGTCCAATATTCTCTCCTCTCTGTCGTCATGGCTATAAGAAAATTAGCATCAAAGGATTGAGTTCTCCCAGCTTTATTCTCCCTGTCCCCTGTACACAGCTCAGTCATCTCCCCAGGACTTTCGCACTCCCTTAAAATAGAATAAGCAATAAAGCCCTTCGTCTTCCTATCCTTTATTTATCTAGGGTGTAGAGGTTAAGGCTAGGGGAGATATTCTCATAATTTCTTCCTCATAACCTACAGAAAAGAAAGGGCCAGGTGTTTTTTTTTTAGGGCATCATTGAAGGCACAGTAGAAATGTGACTAGTCAGGAGCAGTTCAGTTGTGCCAAAACAGACACAGACTTCAGACCACAGGGTTTTTGGCCACTGATACCACCTGTTCAATGCCTCCAGTGAGCTGTTGGGCAAAAGAAAGGTGGAAGGCATGGATGGTAGAGAAACTACCCATGGTGCAGTGCTCCTAAAGCTGAGCACAGAGGGAGGGCAACTACACTGGATGACATCAACAAATTAGCAATGCCTGGTTATCCTAGTCCTTCTTGCCTTTCTGAAGCCTAGGAATCCTTCTGTCCACAGAAGTTCCCAGTTATCTGCATGCTTTTGACACTAGGTATGGTTATTTGCATTCAACCTAAGCCAGGAGAAGCCTATGGACTTGCTGTGTGGGGTCCTTTCCTGACAGGTCTCTCTGGGGTTCAATTCCTCATAGCTGAAAGTTGATAAATACTTTACTACTCTGTCAAAGGGACCAGCTATTTTTTAAAAAATATTTTCTTCTGCCTTTCTGCACTTGAAGGAGCATCTGTTTGCCTTGTTTTTTAACAAAACTAACCCAGCAAAGAAAGTCAGGCTGAATTACAGATACTGTTGGTGGAAATTGGCATTTTTATAAAAAAATACATTATTCCATCTATGTAAGAGCTGTGCTGAGAAACATAATGACCTTATTCAAACACAAGCTTCACAAATAACAGGAATGGGAGTTAAAAGATTACTGGCAAAGGAAACTGGGTTTTCATACAGTAGTAGTTGTCCCCCTCTGTTTCCCCCTGTTTTCTAGGACAAGAGAGTTTATATTCATCTATTTAAAATTTAGATGGTTCAGAATGCTGCAGGTTCCTGAATGTGTTGGCCCAGGAGGATACCTGCAGAGGACATGGAGCATTGCATGTTTTAAATACAGTGATTTTTATGAATGTAGTGGAATAAATATTGTGGCAATGACATGATTATATAAAGCAATCTTCCAATATGATTTCCCAGCAGACGTTCCTTAGTTATTCTGTTTTTCAATTTGCAAAACTCTTCTCAGACTCTTGCAGCTCTGCAAAATGCAGCTCTCACAGAAACACTGCTGAAAAGAGAGAAAGCCACAACGAAGGTGATAAACATTAAAATTGTGTATAATTATATTTCTTTCCAGCAACATTTACGTGGAGGAACCAGTTCAATTTGTTTATTAGAACGGGCTTGACCTTTTCTTCAAATTAATTAGCATAAACCCTCACATTTCATAGGATTTTAAGCCTCCATCTGAAGCATACACAACAAAGACTTTGTGATCCACTGACAATAGGGAGTTAACTTTTCCCACAGTTTCTCCTGGAGAAACAGTCATCTAACTTAAAGGCTTTTGCTAATTAATTCCTCTGCTTGACATTCTGGAACAGGGAGGACAAAAAGTGCTGTTGTAATGAGCCATTTGTAGAAAGCTACGTCTCTATATGATATCCCAGATTTTTTGTGTTACAGCTAAAACATGTAATTTAGACTCAAGCTACCATTCCCTAGGTCTCTTTTATCAGCCATAGGACCCTCTGTGGTGCCTCAGCTGACCTATGGAGAAGCAGTGCTCTTTCATTAAAGTGCCAGTTAATTTGTCATAGAATCAATTTGTAGAGTCATAGAACCATTTTGGTTGGAGCAGACCCCTAAGATCAAGTCCAGCTGTTAACTCAGCACTGCCAGGTCGCCACTAAACTATACCCCTCAGCATCACATCTATACATCTTTGAGGTACTGCCAGGGATGGTGACTCCTCCACTTCTGTGGACAGCCTGTTCCCAGGGCTTTACAAGCTTTTTAGACCTCTTACAACCTTTTCAGTGAAGAATTTTTTCCTAATATCTAGCCTAAAACTCCACTGGTGCAACCTGAAGCCATTTCCTCTTGTCCTCTTGCTTGTTACTTGTGAGAAGAGACCAGCACTCATCTTGCTACAACGCTACAACCTCCTTTCAGGCAGTTGCAGAGAACAATAAAGTCTCTGCTGAGTCTCCTTTTCTCCAGGCTAAACAACCCTATTTTCCTCAGCCACTCATCCTAAAACTTGTTCTCGAGACCCTTCACCAGTTTCAGTGCCCTTCTTTGGACATGCTCCAGCATGTCCTTTGTGTAGCGAGTGGCCCAAAAATGAACACAGTATCTGAGGTGTGACTTCGCCAGTGCTGAGTCCAGAGGTACAGTCGATTCCCTGGTCCTACTGGTCACACTGTTTCTGATACAAGTGGAGATGCTGTTGGCCTTCTGGACCACCTGGGCACTCTGCTGGCTCACCTTCAGCTAGCTGTTGGATGATATTCCCAGATCCCTTTTCTGCCAGGCAGCTTTCCAGCCACTCTTCCCCAAGCCTGTAGCATTGCATGGAGTTGTTGTGACCCAAGTGCAGGAACCAGCATGAGTCTCCTCACCACCTGTGTCAGGAAGTTATTTTCCACACACTCCAAGAACCTCCTAAACTTTTTCCTCTCTGCTGTGTTGTATTTTCAGAATACACCTGGTAAGTTGAAGTCCTCCATGAGAACAAGTGGTAGTGATTGTGAGACTTCTCCCAGCTACCTATAGAATATTTAATTGTCTTCTTCATCCTGGTTGGGTGGTCCATAACAGAATCCTGCCATGATGTCTGCCTTGTTGGTTTTTCCCCTGATTCTTACCCATATCAACAGGCATTTATACCTCTACATATATTTGACTACCAACACTGTGTTTTGATAAAAAATCAGCCTAGGCATTTCACTGCAAGACTCTATCCTCAGACCCAGCCTTCTCCCTTAAGAGAAATTCTGTCTCCTTTAATGCCCAAGAGAAAAGATGGTGTAGCAATATGTCTGAAATTGTAATACTTGTTCTTTGTGGGAGACTAATAATATTTCTTTGTTCACAAAAACCTTCCCAAAGCCCCAAAGTGAATATTTGCTTCCTCTGTGGGTAACAAAATGAATTTAAAATTTACTACTTAAAAAAATAAAGGAAAATAATACTTTCAAAATTCTCCCAGTCCCTTTCTGTTTTAATCCTTTGTCCAGCTATTGGAAAGGTGTAAGCCGGGTCTGTGATTCATCAGAGCAACCAGAGTGCAGCGTGGACATTTCAGTTGCAGTTATGGAGAACATTGCATTTTACCCAAGGACATTAGACTTCCAATTAATTTATAATTCCTCTTATGAGATTGTGTTTCAAGATATTATATCTCCTGTTTACAGTGGGCAAAACCTCTACTTTTTCTCACAGTAACATTCTGGGGTTTTCTTTGGGCTAAATATTAGTTGACATGTGGGCACACATCTGTGTAAAAAGGGAGATGTTTACGCCTCTTAGGGAAGGTTGGGGGAAATTAAATCACTGTTACTATTCCTTATAGCCAGAGGTTGCAGAAACATGTGTAATTGCATTTTCCCTACTGGAAGGCAGTTGTATGAATATTTGTAAGCATATTTTTTTTCTGTTTCGACATCAGGCGTGCTAACAGCAGCATATAAATTAGATACAACATTGAAATACATAATTATACCATGAAAGCTGAAGAGTTTGGACTAATACTTTTTCTCATGTATCCTTTTATTTTTGATTATTGCATATTTGAGCCTTTTCTTTTTTTAAATATTTTCTGTTCTTTTACCCAATTTTGCTGAAGGCTTTTCAACTTCTTTTGGAGGAAAAAATAATTTATGGATCTGCACAAAGTCCAGAGTTGGTTTTTTTTTGCTCTTAAAGCTCAGTGTTCATCAGCAGCACTTGTTTAAAGCTTACAATCATATATATCACAGTAAAGCAACCAAATTTACTGATAACTTCAGTCAAATTTCATGCATGTTTTATTCAATTATATACAGCATGCTGAAAAAAATCTAAGGCATCCAGATAATTTTCTAACAGTCCTACATATTTCAGTGGGATAGATTTACTAGTGATTTAACCGGTTTGTTTTGTTCCTCAAGAAACATTTCTATTACAGCTAATCTGGAGAGAAAAAAGATGAAATGAGTACTACTGAGTGACAGTTATAACTTAATCTCCCAAGAGGAATTTTGTCTTGTAACCAGACCAAATTTTCCATCTATTAATTTCATTCCATTAAATCTACTTACTGCTTACTCTACTGCCATTACTGAAACATTACTTAGTTATGATACATATGCCTTCTTAATGTGCATTTACTAAAGAAAAACTTTTGCACTGTAGAGATGTCAAGAAAGGTTCTACACAGTCTGAGTTCCAGCTCAAATTTCTTATTTTCCATGCTCTGATAGAATGTGCATTGCAGAGAGGTATTTGTGGGATACACACACTGAAATTATTAGACTACCAAAAGCATATTTTCCTCTCTTCTTAATATTTAACGTCTCTCATCTTGGTAGAATATTCTATAACTTTTTTTTAGCCATATTTTCTTTCTTTCTGTGATTCTATATAATAGCTTCAGTTTCAGCACTTTTGGATTTCTCCAGTACACAAAAATTTGCTTCCACTTGGGACTTGTGTAGGTCTCCTAGGTCTCAGGAAAGATCTGAATTGTCTGCATTGTTCGTACACTCAGGCTGCTTGTGATTCCATTCAATCATTCCAGATAATGAATAGTTTGCTAATCATTTTGCATGTGCTAAAGTTTACTTATTTGGTTTTTAAATGACATCTGATTTATTTTCTGTTAGCACTAATGGACAACTTCATTTGGCATGATCTAACATATCCCTCATATTTTCCCAGATTCCAAGCAGTGTTTCCTATAAAAGCCATAACATGGATCCAAATCAATTCCTCTCATTTCTTAACACTTGTTATCAATTACCCAACAACCCAGGATTAGGATCACAGCAGGTAAAATTTCCATAGATTGCAAACTTCCACTGGAGTCTGTGTAGCTATCAACTCTTAAAAGCTGATGAATGAGAAGTCAGGTCTCAGCATTGCTGTATCTGGATACTGGACTACACTAAATCAGAATCTGTGATTTATGTTTTTCCAAAGGAAAAGGAATGCCTCAAAGGTGAGACAAAGGATGTTATTTATTACATGAGGCCTTGCTTTAACTCCTGTAGCATGGTAATGGTGGTTGTTTCCAATAACTAATAAAAAATGTGGATGTGAACTCACGTATCATAATGAAAACTCAGTGAGGACTTCTATGGACATATCACAAAAGAACTATACATTTTATTTTTTTTTTTCCGGAACAGATTCGTTACAAAAAAAAGAGAAGTTGTTTCTGTCATTGGCTCAGCAGACAGAGAATATCAGATAATATTCCTGAAATTCCACACAGTTCTGTCCTCAAATTGTTAAATTCCAGCATTCATAAATTTTATGCTGTGAAACAAACATGTTACACTTCTTCCCCCTGCCTCCCCTCTGCCCCGCAACTATAACATGAATAAAATTTAACAGGAATTGAGAGAAACATCCATCATACTGGAATCAGTCTCAGGAACTCAATGCATAGTTAGAGGGAGTTGTTTTTATTGTAAATTGTAGCTTAAAGCTTACACTACATTTGCTTTTACATGTTTCAAACAATGAAAACAAAGTATGTGCAAAATCTGAAGACTGGTAGTTTGCAGTAAGTTCTTTGCCAGGATATGGTGAACCCTCAAATGGAATGATTCATCATGAAAACCATACATATTTATATTTCTTTCTTGTAAGGAAAAATAATCTGTTTTATCATGTCGTAGTGCAGTTACACTGTTACAAATCCTTTTCCTGGTGTTAACATCTGTGATATCACTTACAAAGTCATTATTATTTAACTTCACAATTATACCACAGTTAAAACGTAGGAGTTGATGCCCCAGTGCTATAACTATTCTAGCTTTCATTGCAACAGTTGAAACTCTTTCTATTACTCTCATGTTATGAGATAGTATTACTTGTGTGGGGGTATTTGCATAACACTCACATGCAAAACTGCGCTGGCCACTGAGCATTTAGCCTTTTGGTGTGCCTCTCTGTGTCATAACTCTGTTTTGAAGGTGAGTAACTGCTTGTTAGGCTGTAAGTGCTCCTCGAAGTCTGCTGCTTCACCTGTATGCACACATGTAACGTGGGGAGATGCTGATCATCTTATTGCTGCAGCTTCCCTGTCATTGCAGGCAAGGAGGGAGGGGCAACTGGCTGTTCTGCAGAAATGGCATGAAATGCACAAAAGCAAATTTCCACTTTTTGGGATGTATTAAAACCAATTACCAAAGCTATAGAGTAAGATTTTAATTTCAAAATAAAATATAGTAACATGCTGAAATTGGTATGCTCAGAAAAACTATCTGCAGAGGATAAAAAACCCTACACATGCTGTAGCAGGAACTGGATCTACCTGTGAGCCTTAACTGGATCTACCAGAGCCTTAACTGGGGTCTATGTGCTCTCCTTTACTACTGAATTAGCAGTGAAGTTCTGACACATCACTCCATTCAACAGTACAATGACAACGTCTCCATTTGTGTCATAGACTCTGTCTGAATTACTGATCATCAGCAGTGCTGATCTTGATACTTGACTCTTCCTAGAAAATCTTTTCCATGACATTTGCTCTGAGCATTGCACATGAGCATGTTTCAACTACTTACTAAGGAAACTGTATTGTCTTAAAGAGATCTCTCTGCACTGGAAACATGGCCCCAGCTGAAATGACAAACTTTTCTGCCAGATTTGTCTTCAGCAGGCAAAAAGTGCTCTCTCCTACTTAATTAAAGTTCTTCTCTCTTAAGGTGTGCTGCCTTGCCATGTCAGGATAACATAACAGCAATCAGCAATATGCCCTATGGAAAGACAGTTCTTTAAACTATCCTGTCATTTCCTACTGGCATTTATTTTGCCAGTAAAGAATTTTGGAAAAGAAATTTCTAGGTTAAGCACAAAAGCATCAAATTGATGATTAGTAATCTCATGAAAATTATGAATCTAATTATTATCATAATAATTACATTATTATCTAATGAAAATATTAGCTTTTGTGTGACCAAATTTAAAAAATGTTTGCAATACCATAGCAATTTTTGTACATAGTGAGCTCTCAGGTCAGATACTTTTTTATTCCCTCTCCTTGGTTTTTTTTTTTTGTTTTTTTTTTTTTTTTGGTTGGTTTTTTTCCTCCCCTTAAGTATTAGCCATTGCTTTCTTATAAAACTGTAACACACTGTGCTGTATAATAAATGACTGGACCTTGAATGGACCTTTGGAGTGATGGACTCACTGGGATTACCTACTTATAAGTACAAGTCCTGATTTCTTCTAGCCAAACACTTTTAAAATCTGAGTTGATAATGGATGAACAATGCATTTGAGTCATTACCCTGTCAGAGTGGTGAGATTGATCGTCATGAGGACAAATACGACTGCACATGGTCAAGTATTCAGTTCATTGATTCATGCAGCATAAAAAGAAAAGCATTGGAACAATCTCAAGGACTGCTGCTAAGGAGATGAATATGAACAGTATTAAATAAATGCCTGCAGACGAGATACAGAAGTATCACAATTCTTGGAAAATAAGATGGCTAGAAGCAAACACAAACTTTTGAAAGATTTGATGGTTTGGTTGGATCCAACAGAATAGGTTTCTTGAGTCAACACCCACACAGATTAATTCCTTTGTAAATCTCTTCTGTGCTTCTTAAATTCAACTTTTCAACAGTGCTTGAGAGAAGGTAAGGGCTGTTCAGGAGACTTTCACAGTTAAGTGAAGGAGGACACCTGTGATATAGCTTTGGCTGTGACACCAGCTCTTCCTAGAGTGGTGAGCGACATGTCTGCTGATGGACAGACTGACCCCACACACTAATTTTAAGAAGCATGTCTGGCTGTGGACCAGCATGCTATAGTGATTACATCAGAGTGTTTTAAGTAGTAAGGGACAAAAGCTGGGTGCTCAGCAGTTTTTTAGGCCTTTGAAGGGATCTATTTCTCACACAGAAAATCTGTTGTGGTGGGAAAATGGCAAGAAAGTTTTTCTAATCTTGAATTACATTTTAAAATGTGACTCCTTGTTTATATGTTATGCCAGCCAACTATGTCAACTTAAGCTCTACTACACTTTTAGAAGTGTTTGCTAACATTACTGAAAAAAATATATAATAATAATAATAATGTAGCACTCATCCTGGAACAAAAACTGAGCAAGATAAGTTGTTTAACTTTACAAATATTAGCACTATTTCTGGGCAGGTATTTTTAACTTATTGTACTGCTTTCTGGTACCAATGGAATTACATGAAAAAGATGATTCCCCAGTAGAATATTTGAGCAGTAAAATTGTAGTAGAGCCTGGGTAGAGCTGATACTTGTTTAAAAGTTTCAGGAAAAATATACTGAGAAAGAAAACAAAGGAAAGTCAAACACAGGAAAATCTGGCTAAGAAAATCTTTGTCCAGTAGATTTTTAGGGCATAAGGAAAAAGACTGATGAATGCTGTTGCTATTGAGATGTAAGGATTAAAAAGACAGGCCTTGGAAGGCAATAAGAAGGAAGAATGGAAGAAAGCAGCATCAAATTGATTTCTGTTAGGTCCTGCTTTCCTCTATGATGCTTGCCCCCTGCTTGTGCTTCCCCAATTCCACCATGCTACAGCATCTTTCCTGATCTCTAGTTCCTGGCGCTGTGCCTTTCTGGACCACTACCTCTGCTTGAGCAGGGCAGGAGAGAGGTGCTGATGACAACAACTTTGCTGCCAAAGGTGAACCCAAGTGCCAGCGCTCTCTATTCCTTCTACCATGACATTTCCCCTGGCATAGGATCTGAGGTGGAAAATGGTCCCCAGACCATGGCAGACCAGGCCACTTCTAAACATGCTGGAAAAGAGGAATTTTGGGCAAATAGAAAATGCAAAGAAATCACCTTACTGAACAGCTTGATACCAAAATTAACTCTGCCTCCAAAACTCATCAGATGAGTTATATAGCCTTTAGTATTAAGAGCCTTAGAGTCATAGTAAAACCATTTTTGAGCCAACATCAGTTTCATCTTTCATCACATCCAAGAATTTTCTAAAGTGAGGCTGTGTCTCAGTATCTTCTGCTTTCTGAAACCTACCCATAACATGTATCTCTAATAGTCAGCAAAAGTTTCATTTCCATTCTGTTGTTGAGCTACAGAGAAAGGAATGTATTCTCTGTGCTGATTCTTAGTAACAGAAACACTTGAATGAGCACCAAACTGTTCTACATCAATGCCCACACTTACATCATGCATTTTATCCATGCTTTTAATTGAGTTTCTTTTTCTTAGTCTTCATGGGCTTGCTGAGTACACAAATAACTTATTTACATCAGCCCTTAAATGTAACGTTGCCATATAAATTTCTAAATAGAAAAGGGCATATGGAGTCAAATGAGTTCAGTCTTTTGAAATGAATGTATGAATTTCTATCATCCTGCTGAGTTTTTATCTTCCTAACAACCTAGATTTTATCACCTTTAGGACTTGTGTTAAAGGAGGCTCAGATATAATCCTTACACCCAGGATGTCTACTAAACAAAAAGAGATGAAGTAGAACTTCAGGCAGCTGTGGCTTCCACTTTTTAATTTTAAAGATCCAACTAATTTGTCTTGCTAATTATAAACACCAAAATTTCCCCCCTTAACTGCTTTAATAGAGACATTTTGAAATGTTTCAAAGTGGGAGTAGAGAAGTGTGAATTATACAGGTTGGGCAACCAGCTTGGGAAGCCTAAGGAAAACAATGTACTTAACTGTCCTTTTTGTGTCCTATCTGTTGACCCTCACACTAGAAGTGTTGTGTTCCATGGGTAGTGGAGATTATGGGTGGGGTTCAATCATCTCAATATTGACACTCAGTGCCATTTGAGATGCTCTAGGTTATCCTATGCTATGTGCCATTCATCTGCTGCTCAGAAAGAGGATAGGTCTTCCAGAGTTCCTTCAACTAACAGATCTATGTGCTTAGGTATGCTCAAGGCTTCTCAGATAGAATTGAGCATCTACTTTTGGGCAATTGAAATAAGGTCACCACTGAAAGAAACAGGAGTCCATCAGGAGGTTTGGTTCGATACTGGTTTTGTGTATATTTATATGTATTTCATTATTTTCATTACCTACTAAATCTGTTTTAGCTTTCTTTTCCAATTCGTAAGTCTCTCTCCCTTATTCCCTTTCTCTTACTCTTGAGTAAGAGCGAGGGGTTAACAGAGAGCCTCTGTCATTTGTTGAGCCCAGCCATAACTCTTGAAACATATAAAGGAGGAGCGGGTGGTTGAGACTGGATTTACTAATGGGAAATGATGTTTAAACAGCCCGGCAGCCTACTACAACAAGATGGCTGGCTTGGTGGATGAGGAGAGAGCAGTGGATGTTTACTGCAACTTAAGTAAGACTTTCAACATTGTCTTCCATAACTTCCACACAGACACACTGACGGAGTATGGGGTAAATAAGTGGAAACTGAGGTATACTGAAAACTGGTGGAATGACCAGACTGTGAGGACTGTGATCAGCAGCACAAAGTCCAGCTGGAGTCCAGTCAATAGTAAGGTGTTCCATTGCATTGACACTGGGGCCAGAACTTTTACAGCTTCATTTGTGACCTGGATGATGGGAGAGATTTTGCAAGTTTGCAGACAATACAAAACTGAGAAGAGGTCAAAGGAGGGTGATCCTTCCCCTCTACTCATGCGGAGACACATTTGAACTGCTGAGTCCATTTTTGGCCTCGCTGGTAGAAGAGAGACATGGACATACTGATTGATGAAAGGATTGGAGTATCTAACAGATGACTGAGTAGAGGCTGAGAAGCCTGAGACTGTTTAGGCTGAAGAAAAGGTGGCTCAGAGGGATCTTATCAATGTATATAAATACACAAATGGGTTGAGCAAAGGAAGAGAGCCGGGCTCTTCTCAGTGTTACCCATGGACAGGCTGGGAGGCAATGGAAATCGCCTAGAAATACTGGAAATTCCATTTTTATTTAAGAAAGAAGTTTTTACTGTGAGAGTAATCAAACAACAGCAGATGTTAACCAGAGGTTACAGGTTCTGGAATATCCATGCTTGGAGATATTTAAAATTGATGCGAACACAGCCCAGAACAACCTGCTCTATCTGGCTTTGCTTCAACCAGTGGTGCTGGACTGGGCAATCTACAGAGGTCTCTTCCAATCTGAGTGATTCTGTGATTCTGAGCTGAAGACTAGCTGATGTTGACAAATCCTTTGCAGTCTACATGAGATGATGAAAAGTGCTTTATAACCATACATGATTCAGATAGTTCAGGCTGAGGCTGACCTCCTGACATCCTCCATAACAGGACATGACTTTCAAACACATTGGTGATCCTTCATTGTTCAAATTTAGCAACCTAAATCTACTGATGATGTTAATGCCCTAACTGCAGAAGCCCAGTTGCACTCTTACATTTCATATTGTCTACAGACACAGTAAGGTAAAGAACAGAAAAAAGTACACAAAATGGGTGATATTTCTCTTTTATGTGAAGGCTGTGTCATTCTGCTTGCTAGTGTTCAATTCAACAGTCTGAAAATTAAGTCTATGGGGAGTACTAAAGTTAGCTGATTTTTTGAATATATTTGTTTCAATACCAGATGGACAGGGAGTTAGGGTTCTTGCTGGGCTGACTTTCTGTGCAAATTAAAACTGTTGATAAAGGTTTTGTGCTGGTTTTGTGACAACTTTTGCAGGAAGATTTAATAGCTTTAATTTGTTTCAGATTAAAGAAACATTCCTTCAGAATAAATATTTTCACTGAAACAGTGCAGGAGAGGATATTTTCTTTTATGAGATGTTTATTTAGTAATTTGCCTGCTGAGAATCTTCTTCTGAAAGATGCCAAATACGCAGCAATGGAAACTGCTCTTTGTACAGACCAGGAAGAGTGTGAGGACTTTGCTGTCAGCTTCAACGTGTGATCAACAAGGTCACCCCCCCACTGTGTAGTCCATCATATCACACTGCCCCATTTATAATGCTACATCTCAACAGAAGTGAGGCGTCTTGTCATGACAAAATCTCCCATGTTGCTTGTGTTCCCATCCTCTTCTCACCACTTACTGAGTCAGGATTGAAGTTCACTAGTGAAATATGCTGTGTCCTCTCTCTCCCTCCTGATTCACAAGGGCACCCACACTCATACATCCCATGAATATTAGCACAGGCCTTAATTTGCCTAATATACGTCATATATACCCACCCTATAGTGACTATACCCAGCCACAGGTATATGGTTGCTTATATCTGACTGGCCTCTTCTTCCATCTCTTCTTGTGCTTGTTGCTCCCTGGTACACCATGATCCTTCCTTTTTCATTCCTTTGGCCATTTTCCTAAACATCCCACAGGTTTTACTTAATCCCAAAAGACCTTTCCAAAAACCCATCAAAAGTTTCACAAAAGTCCCCTGAATTATCCCCCAGCGCTCATGATAAGCAAGTTTCCCCTCCTTATTAGTTACATGGTTCAGGTAACCATCCTGAAGGCCGTGCCTGGGCAGCTCCCTTAATGGTCATCAATCAGTGGCTAAAGAGCTCTGGTCTTTACTATGGTTACTTCCCTTTTCCTTTCCATTATCACTTTCATTGTTATTTTTTATTTGTTTTGTACTGAATAGTCCTTAACTAAATAAATTAATTAAATAACTTCATTAATTAGATTCTTGCTTCCACCTACACTTAAAAATAGTATTGTGTGTAGGTCCATACCGGCCCACAACACTCAAAGAAGAGCAGGGCAGGATACAAAGACTTTCCAAAGCCCCACGCTGTGACTAAAGGCACTTGCAGTGTATAGGTGGCGAGTAGTCTCTCTTCTGAAGGAAGAAGTCCAGCCCTGAAGGCTGGAATCATTCATAAGGGAATGGGTCCTTTCCACTGCCTTGGGATCTGTGAAACACAAGATTCACACCACTGTTTCCCACAGCATTCTTCTACAGAAAATGGCTGATCACAGCTTGGATGGGTATCCCACAAAGCACACTTTGCTCCCTTGTACTTCCCTTGTACCTTGTACCATGTCCCTCCTAACATGTAGCTGGATTTCTGACCTTAAACTGTAGCCTTTTCAAGCTGCTTAAGTACAGCGCTAGCAACACTGGTTTTCTGACTAGCTGGTGAGTAAAGATAATTTCAAATTCAGTATTAATTTAAGAACACATTGTAGATCAGTTCTTTCAATTTAGCACTCGAATGTACTACTAAATGTTAGTGCAAAGGTTATAAGTGATAATAAAAAGTTGACAGAGCCCATTCAGGCATTAACATTTATAGAGTCTCTGTCCGAGGTTCCTGGATAAAGCAAGCTTTGTACAAGAAAGTTAATTGGTAGTGAGAAACGGATCATGTTTTCTTTGTGAATGTGACATAGGTCACAGTGTTACTCTGCTTCCTGTAGGAAGTCTCTTCCAGACAGACAAACTTGTATTTTTCATATGTGAATTCATAAAATAGTGGCATTTAATGTACTGTCACAGAAAAGCACACACTGAGCTGTAGTGTCAGTATAAAAACCTGTGAAGCATAGAAGCTGTAACCATAGAGCTTATGATTGTCCAAAAAGCAATAAGCTCAGATCTAGCAGCTTCATCGTGACATTCATTCATGGAGGTTTCAGAGCTCACTCCTGAAATAACTGAAATTTGAGGGAATTTCTTAGTTTGTTCCTTATGCCATTCTTGTTTTAATTGGAATATAATAAACTTTATAGAATGATACATCTTTTATTAGAATGTACCAAAAAACTAATTGTTTTCTCAGAGAAAAAGCATGAGCTTTCAAGAAAGCAAGGGATTTTTAAAATTTATTTTTAATAAGTAATTGAGTTTGCACTCTTCTTGTACAAAAGAACATGGGCTTCCATTAATTGTGCAGGTTACCAAGAGATGACTCAGACCTCAATGCATGCTGCATTGCTGTGCTGAGACTTTCGCACTGGAGCTCTCCCTACTTTGGTTTCATCCCTATCAGTTCAGCTTCGGGACTCAATGTCCCAAGATTCATCCCAACTTTTTTTTTGACAAATATTCGTTCATATGATGAACAAGAAGAGATCCCTTTTCTCTATCTGCCTTAATTTCTTAACAACCTCATAGCAGTGAGTAACAACTTCATAACTGATATATATATTCACTGCCTTGTGACCACATAGTCTTTAAATTACTTGTCCCTTTGTAGAAGAATATTTTGTGCTTCATTTTCTCCTGACATTTAATGATGTTTACCATATCTTGATTTTAACATCCAAGGTTTCACAATCAGACATCTGAAGCTGAATGTCCATTTCAGGAGATGTTAGTCCTGAATTAAAAGATGATGCCTTCATTTAGAAATGTGAATTTGTATTTGAAACTAAATCTGATTTATTGATCTTACATCATTTGCCAAATCCTCACCAGTTTCTTGTTACCTGTGTGTGAAGAAGCACTCTTTAAATCCTAATCATAGTAAAATCTTTTAAATATGCAGCATATTGCCATCCACTGAGGTTAGCACATGTGGTCCCCATCTACAAGAAAGGCCGGAAGGAGGATCCACAGAACTACAAGCCTGTCAGTCTGATCTCAGTGCTGGGGAAGGTTATGGAGCAGATCATTTTGGGTGCCATCATGCAGCACATACAGGACAACCAGGCAGTCAGGTCCAGTCAACATGAGTTTACGAAAGAGAGGTCCTGCTTGACTCCTCCTTCTGTGACAAGGTGACCTGCTTAGTGGATGAGGGAAAAACTGTGGGTGTTGCCTATCTAGGCTTCAGTAAAGTTTTTGACACCTTTGTCCACAGCATTCTGTAGGAATGCTTTACCTATCATATGATGTGAGGCTGGCCTGTCTGAGTTCAATCTGTTTCCTCCTTAGGCATGTTACCACAACTAACACACCTGAACTAGTGTGCAAGTGTCCAAGTCGCAAAACTTCAGGGTGACTGAACCTTCAGAAGTTATTCTGGTCAGTTACCATCACTGAAGACTATTGTTTTTTGAGAAGGATGTGCATACTTTATCTGTCAGAGCTAGGTATATTCTGCTCTGCAGGCTTCTGGAAAATATTTTAACTAATGACACCTGTGTGATACCTCTGTCCAAAGGCAGAGCATGTTGCTTCTCAACTCAAATCCTCCACAGTGTTGTTGGTGATCTCACACTCTTTGCTCATTTTTCTCCTGAGGTTTTTCTTTACACCCAGCTTTTCACACGGGTCTGAGGTAACCTGGGTGCAGTATTGTTTTCTTGGTTTCAGCTTCTGCTTTGTGGCACAGTTTAGACTAGATCTTAGGAAGAAGTTCTGATGCCCAGAGATGTGTCCTTTTCAGGATCTGAACAGGTGTTTTCACACTGTTTGGGGCTTCCACAGCATTTCCAGATCTGACTCAAATGTGGGCCTGAGGTTTACTTTCCATTCAAGAAAGACAAATCCAAGAGCTTGTGAAAAACAACTGCAGAAAAAATGTCATCAAGACAGCTCAGGCAAAGATAAATAACAGGAATGTTTCCAGGAGTCTGTTTCTTTGTACTCTTTTTTTTTTTTTTTTTTTTAACAAAAATATGGTTTTATGAGCAGCCTTGGTGTATCACTAAATGCATTCACTCCAAACAAAAGACAAAACTAGGCTTGCATTCAAACTCGCTGCTTCATTTGCCTACTAAAGCTATTCTTTAGGAGAGAATAGAATGGAAGAAGCAAGCAGCACTGGGACCTTTTCATCCAGTTTCTCCTGCTCTCTCCACCACACAGCTGCCTTACATTATGAAATGAGAAAAAGAAAGCAGTGTTTAGCCACACACTGTTTAATGAATGCTTGAGACTCATTGTTTTCTCTGTTGGAGGCTACCTCATAGAACGGTCATTGTATTTAATTTGGAAAGTACACCTACAGGGTGTAGGTAACTGGTAAGTAGGTCTGGACTGGTCCCCTGCTGAGAACTCAGTGAGCTGAATTACAAAATAAGGTATGGTACTTTTCCTTGATTTCTGAGCAAGAAAAGTTTGCCAATACTGTGGCTTAGAATTACTTCATTTGTCTCCAGATGAACATATTGGAGAGGCTGCATGGTAGATTAAGTGTAAGATTTTGCAGCCTTTTCTGAAAAAAAGATGGCTTGGGGGATACTGGCCTTTGTAGGAAAAAAATATAATATATGCCAGTTCTCTATAAGCCCAGATGTCAGTTAATTAGCAGTCACATAAGGCAAGTTGCCACAGCGATCAGGTGATTTAGTCATCATCAGAGAAAGGCTTTGTCACATAGGACCTGAGTGTGGAGGTAGAAACGGAAACATACACCGTGACAGTCTAGAGGTAAAACAAAGAAAAAAAAAATTCCTGGAGCACACCTGCTTGTCTGATATTCAACAGGAAAAATAAATGCTGATGGACTTTTTTAACATCTGGAGAAATATTGGTATAGCATATGCATATCCATTCGATTTCTTCCATGGTGGGAAAATACAGTTTAAGAAGGAGAAAGACCTGCCTCTCCCCTGGTCCAGGAGCAGTAAAGTCTGATGGCTGTTGCTTCCTACCACCCCAGTGGTCTGCACCAGACCTTAAATGATGACTCAAGGTTTCAGGCTGGCTTATTTTCCTTTCTCTGTGGTAACTGGGAAACCTCACACAAAGGCCACACTATTAACATAACATAAAAGAAGGGGGCAAAAGAACTGAAACATTGAGAACATGGAAGACAGAGCAAATGCCTCAGCATTAAAAACTAAAAAGGGGAGGCAGTCAATAGGAAATAATTTTTTTCAGGAACAAACTTGTAAAGGATTATGTCACTATCCTGAATCTTCCACAAGTCACTCAGCACAATTGTTCATTTTTTTGTGTGGAGTCCAAGAAATCTTTACTTTATGGTATCACCAGATCTTTTCAGAAGTCGTTGTCCCCGAATTTCTGGTGTTCTTTCTATCAGAAATGGGTATTTCACTCACTTCCTTGAGTGCTGAATTTATTATTCTTTCCCTAAAATGGACTGCCTAACATATGTGCCCCTGCATCCTTTCACAAAACTATTTGCTGTCAAATCTCATAGGTAAGAGAAAGGAGTGAAGAAGAAAAATAAACAAGCAAAAGAGAACTTAAAGCAGCTCCTTGCCTGACAGGCCTATTATTTTGAGTTATAGATGCAAACAAACCTAAAATATAATTTCTCTGTCTCCTTATGAAGGGAAATACTTTTTTTTAATTTTGAAGTTTTGACAGCAGGCAACAGTGAAGATGGCATGTCAGAGCAATGATTTCCTTAGCTCAAACTTCCATGTCAAAGGTATGATTTCATTTTTACTTATTTTTAGTTTTTATTCCATTGCAACCAAATCTCTCTTCCTTAACTGTTTTCTCTTCTGACTCCTTTTCTTCTCTGTTTCTCCTAAGGTCCTTACATTTTTCTCTGCCACCAGGCTGAATTTCTTCAGCAGTGATAGAATGGTACAATTCTCAATTCTGGCAGCATAATCTGCCTGGATGTTTGTTTGCAATAGTATGTGAGCAGGTGATGGAGTCTCTAGGAGCAGAGCTTCCTCACTTCATTGTTCTTTTGAGGCCATTGGAGGCAGTTTTTGGGTAGAAGTAGCAGAATTTAAATCCATCTAGCAAGCACTGTTGCCCTCATAACAGAAGGATTGCAATTATTTCCTATTCTAAGACTGTAAGTGACTTTGGGAAAGAGGAAATGGCAGAAGTTGGGAAATGTGGGACCCCTAAAATACATGGCACTGCAGGAAACCATAACTTCATTAAACCATTATTCACCAGAGCCCTGACAATCAGTGGCCAGGATTTCCATGTCAGAGCAAGAACTGTGGCCTGTTTTGTGCTGGGAGTGAGAGGCTCAGCTAGTTCACCCAAGCCACACTGCAGGTAAGAGAGAGGACAGGAAACACTGCAAATAAACGTAGGTGTACCCTGGCAGGTAAGGACACAGAAGAGACTGGAGCACAAGAAACCTTTTGGTTTTTCCTTCCCAAACCATTTGCAACTTGAGTCTCCTACAGGAGCTGGCATCAGGCAGTAAAGAGGTGATCATGTCATGGAGCTGGACACAGCTGTCCCTGATGCTTAAATAAATGCTAAGGATACATAAAACCAAAAGGTGCAAAGAGGTGTTTTCACCTCCAGACCACTCTAGCATATTCTGTGCCAAAGTACAGCTTTCCATACCAGTTTTTATATTTTCACTATGTAATCCTGAGTGTTTCTCTCCAGGTTTGGTTGAGAAATGCAGACTTTGTAAAAACTGTTTTGGGGACAACTCTGACTGGACCACCATAGTGCTGAAGAGCAGCACAGAAGTTTTGGCACATTTTTTTGAACTGCTTGCATCATTCACTCGGGCAAAGAATTATGCCCGTGGAGAATGGGAACTATTGCATAGAAGAGTAGGAAGGCAGATTTTAAAAACTGCCTTACAGTAATGGTTACGTTTAAACCAACTTGTACACTCAAACCAACCTCTGGAGCTTTGCAACAACAACAACAAAAATAAAAAAAGGAGAAAAGGAAAATTACATCAGAAATTCTGATGCATCAGCTGCCCACTGAGGCTGAAATCTTCTCCTCTGGAGGCAGTAGGAGAGCTTCAACTGCATAAAGCATTAGTGCTTTATAAAAAGAAATTGAAATACATTCTTAATTAGGAGATGTTGTGATATAGACCCATTTTAATGTCCTCAAAGATCAGAAGGAGCTTGCTTTTCTCATGTCTAGCACTGCATCAGTGTTTGCAAGAGTAGATTTGGCTGGCTTATGGTTCAGCTGTGTCAGATAAAAATTCCTCAACCTGTATTCAGTGAACCACAGTGGATCCATGCAGTACTGGGGAGTGGCCTGTGGATGTGGACCTGCTGGAGCGTGTCCAGAGAAGGGCCACGAGAATGATCCGAGGGCTGGAGCAGCTCTCCTACGGGGACAGACTGAGAGAGTTGGGGCTGTTCAGTCTGGAGAAGAGGAGGCTCCAAGGTGACCTTATTGTGGCCTTCCAGTATCTTAGGGGGGCCTACAAGAAAGCTGGCGAGGGACTTTTTAGGATATCGAGTAACAACAGGACTAGGGGGAATGGGGCAAAGCTGGAAGTGGGCAGATTCAGGCTGGATGTGAGGAAGAAGTTCTTCCCCATGAGAGTGGTGAGACCCTGGAATGGGTTGCCCAGGGAGGTGGTTGAGGCCCCATCCCTGGGGGTCTTTAAGGCCAGGCTGGATGAGGCTCTGGGCAGCCTGATCTAGTGGGAGGTGTCTCTGGTCATGGCAGAGAGGTTGGAACTGGGTGATCCTTGTGGTCCCTTCCAACCCTGACAGATTCTGATCTGTTTTGGCAGAGGACTTTAGAGCCCTAATGGCTCAATGGTTGGACTTGATGATCTTGAAGGTCCCTTCCAACCTAAAGGATTCTATGATTTTATGACTACTGTAAAAAAATCCAATGCAGAGATTTCTGCCAATGTAGCAAAAATACCAAATGACATGAAAACAATATTCAAAGTTTAGCCTAATTTATATCATGAATGGACATCAACCAAAGGCACTGCTAAAATTTCCTCTTCCCCCCCATCCTCAAGGGATGGCGGCTCTTGAATAAAAATGCTATGAAACGTTGCTTAGAATATAGTTTGCACTGCACATAGAGGACATAAACATTCAGCGCTCAGACTGAGAAGCCAGAGTGCTGTATTTCTGAAATACAATCTTAAATAATGAACAGTGGCAGTAAAAACAAAGTAAAAAAAAACTAAAAAAAAAAAAAAAACAAAACAAGAAAAGCAAATAAACAAAAAAAACAAGTAACCTGCTGGAAGCCACACAGAAGAAGAAAGGCTTATGCTACTTTAGTGTCTGAGACTAGGAATAGCTGGATAAAAAACTGGCTGGTTTTGTTAATCTGCAATTGGAAAAGGGTGTGTTTTAATTGCTCCTTTAAAAGGCTGCAAGCATCCTTTAATGAAAGTAACTACAGCAATGATTAGTAGAATTACATTAGCCACAACAGGTGTATCCTGGAGATCTTTAAACCACAGAACACAACATGGTCCTTTAGAGAAACCAGTAAATTACCTGCTAATGAATACTGTCAGGAAAGCACAGCAGGCAGGAAAGCCCTGGGAGAAAAAAAAACAGCAGGAAAATAAGGACAGGTGTAAATGTTAAGATTGATGGAGGTTAATGAAGGAGCCAGTGGCAATGGACCAGATTGCCTTTTTCCCCAGGTAACCCCAAGGAATTCAGTGTAATTTCTGAAATAGGTTCGCTGGCAGCCTTGTAGGAAAACCTGAGCTGGACCCAAATGCTGTTGTTTCCTGGAAAAAGTCTTGGAGATGGCAGTGATGAAGTCCCATTGCATCTCCCTCCAGGAGAGAGAATCACATCTGTGATATTTATAGTTGTGAATCAAGTAAGAGCTACGTTCTGCATTTGGAAACAATTTCTTCTCCAGCAGGGGGATAAAAAATTACAACAGAATTGTTATTTTATGAATACTCATAGTCTCCCACTTCTCATATTTTCCCATCCAGAGCAAAGAAGAATTATGGAAAGCCTAAAACACAGCATATTAGAGAGGTTCTAGAAATTGTGTGATACTATATTGCCACTCATTGTTTTCATACAATTTTTTATGGCATTTGGTGTTATAAAATTTCAGATTCTGGATTTTTACACCAAGATAAAGATCTTGGTAGTTTTTTTTTTTATTTTTTTTAACAATAAACCCAACTAGTTTTCAGTTTGTGAGACAAAATCTAAGGTGTAATGACTGAGGACAAGGATAAAGACAGAGGTACGGAATTCCTTCTCTGCCTCAGTCTTTAATAGCAGGACTAGTTGTTTGATGGGTAGCCAACCCCTGCTGGAAGGCAGGGATGGGGATGTGGCCTCCAGAATACAAGAGGAAATGGTTAGTGATCTTCTGCATCACCTAGACATGCACAAATCTATGGAGCCAGTTGTGTTACATCCAAGGGTGCTGAAGGAGTTGGCTGATGATCTTACCAAGCCACTCCTTGTGATTTACCAGAATCCTGGCTAACTGGGGAGGCCCCAATGGACTGGAGACTGGTTAAAGTGATGCCCATTTACAAGAAGGGCGGGAAGGAGGATCCCAGGATCTACAGACCTCTCAGTCTGACCTTGGCACCTTAACAGCCTTAACACAACATTTACAGGGTAACCAGGCAATCAGGAGCAGTCAGCATGGGTACACGAATGGCAGGTCCTGCTTAACAAACCTCACCTCCTTTTATGACAAGGTGATACGCTTGGTGGATGAGGGAAAGGATGTGGATGTTGTTTATCTTGACTTCGGTAAAGCCTTGATACTGTGCCCCACAGCGTTCTCATCACAAACCTGGCTGCCATAGGCCTAGACGGGTGCATGCTCTATTGGGTCATGCACTGGCTGGGTGGCCGGGCCCAGAGAGTGGTGGTGGGCTACGTTAAATCTGCTTGGGGCCAGTCACAAATGGCGTTCCCCAGGGCTCAGTGCTGGGGCCTTTCCTCTTTAACAACTTCATCAATGATCCTGATGAGGAGATTGAGAATGCTCAGTAATTTTGCAGATGACACCAAGTTAGGTGGGTGTGTTGAGCTGCTTGAGGGCAGGGAGGACTTTAGAGGGAGCTGGACAGGCTGGACCAATGAGCTGGGGTCAGTTGCGTGAGGTTTAAAATTGCCAAGGGCTGAGTCCTGTGTTTTGGCCACAGCAACCCCATGCAAAGCTCTAGACTTGGGGAAGAGTGGCTGGAAAGCTGCTGGGCAGAAAGGGACCTAGGGGGGTTGATTGACAGCCAGCTGAACATGAGCCAGCAGCATGCCCAGGTAGCCAAGGTGGCCAACAGCATCCTGGCCTGTATTAGGAATAGCACAGTCAGCAGGACTGGAGAAGTGATTGTCCCACTGTGCTCGGCACTGGTGAGGTGATATCTTGAGTACCATGTTCAGTTTTCGACACCATAGTACAGGAAGGACATTGAGGTTCTACAAAAGGTGCAAAGAAGGGCAACAAAGCTGGAAAAGGGTCTTGAAGATAAGTCTTATGAAGAACAGCTTAGGGAACTGGAGGTGTTTAGCCTGAAGAAGAGGAGGCTGAAGGGAGGCCTTATTGCTCTCTACAACTACTTGAAAGGAGGTTGTAGGAAGGCAGGTGTTGGCCTCTTCTTACATGCCACACCTGACAGGACAAGAGGAAATGGTATTAAATTACACCAGGGGACGTTTAGATTAGGCATTAGAAAAAAATTCTTCACTGAAAGGGTGATCAAGCACTGGAACAGGCTTCCCAGGGAAACGATTGGATCACCTTCCCTGGATGTATTGAAATGCCATCTAGATGGGTTGCTGAAGGATATGGTGTAGAAGTGGCCTGGTAGAGTTAGATAATGGTTGAACCCGATGATCTTAAAGGTCCTTTCCAACCATAGTGATTCTGTGATATGTCCACCCTAATGGTTCTTACATCAAATGACAGGTACAAAGAATCTAAAAAGTGTTTCAGAAAAATGTCTTCGACATAATTACATATGTCAAATATGTTAAATATGTAAGATATCTTCATTTCTCATATTTTCTGATTCTCATGTAATACTAATATTGAAGACAATGTTACAGTAGATTGAATATTTTAAGCCATACCTGATAACAACAGAGTTATTAAAGTGCTTTTCTGCAGAGACTTTGCTTTTCTCAGTAGCAAGCACTGAAACAGAAATTTTTGAGGTGTCAAAACTGCAGACTGCTCAAAATGTTGTTTAAATGGAATCCTGTTATGTTTCATTGGATTCTGCAATTCCTGGAAAAATTTGGGAAATAATCTGAAAGCTCTTTTGAGAAGGTATCAGCGCTTCTGTATGAATCATAAAATAACAGGTTGGAAGTGACCTCAGTCAAAAGGAAATGGATATAAGGTTCAGAGTTCTGGGTATTGAAATAACCTAGGTCATCATATGAAGATACTTTTTAACTATTAACCTTGACCATAAAGCACAAAGACTGACATTTCTAAAATATTCTTTTTTGAGTTCATTGAAATCTATTGGATTCTGCCACTGATTTCAGTGAAGACAAGAAGAGAACTACTGCTGAGTGTTTTTAAAAATCCAGCTTTCACTCTTGTTTGAAGTAAATAAGTGTTGATTAATCTTCAGTTTAACAGATTGATGAGCTGCAGGAAGTTTGATTAAAGACCAAGTGACCCATTTCCTTTCTGTGTAGAAAAGCCAATGTGAAGTGAAAATTTTTGAAGTGAAACTGATGCCAAGTGTGTCATACTTGTTTGCTGCTTGATTAAGAGTACGCAGAACAACGGTTTTAACTCAAAAGAAAAGGAAGAATGAAAGGGTGACAAATGAGTTGTAATACAGAGATTAAAGATTTATACAGCTTTTTCATCCTACGGGTGCTGAGCCACACTTAGCACGTTTGAGAAAGACGACTGAAGTCGCTTTATGTTCTGGATAATAGACTGATTAAATAATGTTATAAAGACCATTGAAGAATGCAAAGAGATTTTACTGCATAATGGACAGAAAAAGGTATTCCTTCTGAAATAGCAATGAATATAGTCTTTGCAAATCTTTACAATCTCCACTAAAGCAGTGGGGGAACTTCATGAGAAGTCATGAAGCTGCACAGGTCAAACTAGTAAGGCAACATAAGCTAGAGGAAAAATGGAAGTGTGCTTGGAAGCAAAGACAACTAACATGTCTCCACCTGCAGAAGCACCAGATAAGTTTAAGAATGTGCAATTAATGTTCTGAAAACACAGAAAAGAAACTAAAACCAAAGTCCTTTAGCCCTTCAAGTTAGGGTTATCATCAATGTTAAGACTTTTATGCTGCAAACAAAACCTTTTTTTGACAAACTTACTGATGAATACTGCAGAATGAAAACTAGGTTTTCTCTCTGATAGAAAATGCTAGTATTTCTGCAGGGAAGAAAAATAAGATTAAGAAATCATGAAACTTTCTGTTTGATATTTTCTATCAAAACAGCACACTTATGACATTCACAAAACAGAACAGTTCATTCTGTCATTTTGAGCTTAGTACTGTTTCTATTATCTTCCTAGGGTTTCTTTGAAAATGTTTCTTTTCTAGTAATTTTACCGTTGTATCTTTGTTGCTACCTTGTCTCCAGAAAGATGTGGTTCAGGTAGCCATTGGACCCTGTATCCCTGCTGGTGCATCTGCAGCTGTGTGACTTGCAGGGTGCATGGAACGGCTAGATCAGAGGTAAGATTGTGCTGTTTTCTAAGCCAAGGGCCAGAGGGAATGTCAAATTGCCTTGAGGAAATGCAGTATCAAAAGCAAATGCAGATTCACAGTCAAGCAGTTTAAATTTTTTTATTTCATTTTATTTAGTGAAAATATCAGAAAGTTTGAGCAGCACCAATGGTAAAGCCAGATCAGACAGAAAAATTCTGACCAACAATACTATCAAGACGTTGTATGACTGAAACTTTTAAAGACACTAGATTTTTTTCTACTAGTTGTGCTTCAGATTTTTGTTATAGGATTGTAAAATCTAAGTCAGCTTCATTTTCAGGTCTTGAATGGTGTACTGTGCTGCTTTCCTATCACAGTACACAAATGTTTGCTAGATTAAATGGAAGTTTAGATCTGCTGCACTGAGGCTTTTTTCTTTTTTTTTCTTTTTTTCTTTTTTTTTTTGTGAAAATGTAGAGGTATTTGAGTGAGTCTTATTTCCACTAAAATGTCTGGATTTCTTCCAAAGTACAATTTTCCCCAATTTAAGCTAGTGGTTCCCCAGTAGATGCATCATAAAAGCTCAGCTGTGTTACTCCACTATAACTGGATTTACTCTAGCAATTATATTGGCCCAATTTCTTTTTTATAAACTCAAATGGAAAGGAAATAATTAGATCTGATAGCTATCATATAAGAGAGTGTTCTGAGGGTGAAGTAATTAAACTGTAATTCTTATAAATTATGTTTTTCATTAAAATTGTAAGAAGTCTGCTAAATGATTAGCTAAAATGTTTAAGGTCTTTGAAGTCCATTCAGCTTTTTGATTCTGCAGAGAAATCCAGGGATTTACCATCTGTGAATGTAAGTTTGGATACTGCACTGTCTCATGTTATCAATACCAAATTGTCTCCCAGCTTGTTTGATTATATCAAGTATTGTTCATTATAGATAGTGCTACAAAATGTGTGAGATACTTTTCCAAAGATGAAACGGAACCACTGTGAAACATTCTGCAATCTAAAAGCTATCTAGATATTTACAAACCATGTAGCTCATTTACTGAGGGAGTAACTTTTAAAAATAAATTTAACCTCTTTATTTTATCTGTCTTGCTTTCAGAACCATCTCGTGCAGGAGTGATTTTGCAAAGAAGTGTTTTCTAGGAAAATATGTCTGTCTGTTTTGAGTGAGGATGATGCTGCACCTTCAGTGATTCTGCAAGTGAGCTATAACTGTGTTTCAGCTATACTGGTCACTGTAGAAGAGACTTGAATACCTTGATTTGATTTTGTCTACTTTAATTCTGAAAACCACTGAATTCACAGCATGTTCAACAAACAGGCAAACAGCCCAGTTTCTTTGTTTTTAACATTTCATTAATCTCACAAAGGACATTAAACCACAGACCTCCAGAACACTCAAAGTAATTGTCTATGTGAGGTAAACATGTAGAAAGAAAAAAACCTCAACAGTCTCCAGGAGTTACATAAATCAGTTAATTTCTGTGTAAACAATCCAAGTCTTTCCTGAAGGCAGCAAGGGTTACAGGGAAAGTGATGAGTAAGAGCAAGTTCTACACAGCTGCAAAACAAGCTGGGGGCAGACTCTTATTATAAGTCCTCTTGGTCCAGTCTGCAAAGCCATGGCAGAGTACAGACCATGTGGAAAAAAAGATATTTAGAAAAAAAGTTCTTTAGACAAGTATTAGCCTTGGAAAAGAAATAAAGATTATCTCTGTCTCAAGGAAGATCTTCCAAACAAATTGAGAATGTCTTAAGGGTAAGCTGAAAGCAGCCAAAAATTACTGTAGCAGCATCGCATGGACATCCATGTAGACATTCACCTTCAGAACATTCTAGGGAGCAATAATAAGAGCTATTACACACACAGGTGCTGCTTACAGAGGGGTTCAAGCTAATGTACTTAAACATTAGGTGAAGGTTAAAGAAATGGTTTTCTATTATTCAAAGTATGTGGACTAATCAAGGGGCTGCACTTCTGTTTGAGGTCCTGTGGTGTGGATTGCTTTACTGGAACAACCAGACATATGCCTTTTCCAGTTATCTAGGAAAAAAGTTGAATAACTAATGGGGTGCTGAACACAGGTACTCAAATGGCACATCTTTAGAGGTTATTTATTTGATGTTCGAGCTACAGGCCCCATATGACCTTCTATATTCTTCCAGCAATACAGCTGTTTTATGTAACCGAATCACTGTATCAGAAATGGTAAAACTTTGAGACTAGTCTTTTAGAGACAATGTCTCTAAACACAAAATTTCAACACTAATTTGACTTTTCTGAAGTAGAAAAATGCATAGTATCGCAATCCTGTAAAAATAACAGGCTTTGGGTGATAGGACACCTAGTTTTTACCCTAATCTTTTCAGAATGTGATTTTCTTTGTGTGCAATCCCCTAAAATCTGAATAAAGATGCTTTGCAGAAAGCTAAGGAGCACAGTACCCTGTCAGAAACAGAGTACCAAATTAGGTAGACTATTGTTCTGGTCAGAAATGGTCATTCTGGTGGCCTGAGAATCAGGACTGTTGTAGACACGAAGATTAACAAATGCTGTAAATAACAGAAGTAGATAGTGACCAGAGAGCATAGTTGAGGAAAACCCAAAGTAGGGAATTTAGACGAAATTTCATCCTTTTTGCTTAAAAAGTACTGTGAAAAGGATACTGTGGTGGTTAAAAAGGTCCTGGATATTGGAGGAGATAACTAAAACAATTGTATGTGAAGGTAATAAAGATCACATTTCACAGTGCAACACTGGTGCCTGAATTCATGAACAAGACGAGGAGAAGAGGTGTAGCCAGGCATGACAGTGAGGGCACTGGAGAAATTTGGAGATATAACAGAGGAAAAGAACAGAGCGGGGGGGGTTGATGGCAAAGACAACCATCTCTCCAGGAAGAGGACTGGAAAGATGGATCCCTGACTGGATGAAGAGGAGGACCATGGAGAGATGTGACTGTGAGAGCAGGAGAACAAAGAGGAAGAGCCTGACTTACAGTGGGAAAAGAGAGTTCAAGAATGAAGTTTTCAGTGGAGGAGGAAGAGGAGAAGTAGAAACAAATAATAATATCACAGAAATGGTTATCAGTTCCATTAAAAGATTAATGTGATGAAAGAGGTAAATAACAAGGCCCAAGGACACAAAAAGTAGCATATTGGAGAGTCCAAAAGATAACAGAAGTAGAATGATCTGCCAGTAGATGGACAAGTGCAAGAGAGGGACTGAAGTCTGTCAGTGGAAACTATAGCAAAATCTGCATGGACAAATGATACTGTCATATTGCTGCTGGAATGGCAGAGGGATGACATGACCAACCTAAACAGAGTTTTTGAAGAAAAGCAGATTGTGATCATCAGTTAAAATTCTCAAACCTGGGGAGAAAAAGGATCAAACCATCACAAGTCAGAGCAGTTGGACTAGAGGTTTGTTGTAGGTCCTTTCCAACTGTTCTGTCTGTTCTAGTCTGTATGAAGGATTAGTGTTATGAAGGAGTCACAGAGATTCTAAATAACCTGGGAGACATAAAATAAATGAAGCTGGTGCTGGATTCTGCCAAATTAAAGGACTTTTTTAATGGTCAGGCTATGGGATTACCTGGATTAATGTTTATATTAGTGAGTGTAAAGCGAAAACTCAACTGTGACTTAATTATGATTAGAAATATTTGTAATGAAATATACGTACATATATGTATCAATAATAGCAATGACAACAACTGTGATGATAAGTAAATTAAAACTAGGGCAAATCCAAAATGGGAAAACCTGTTGATGAAATGTAAGATCCAGTATTATTCAGGAAAAACTGATAGAGAAAAGTCTGCCCTGTTAAGAGAGTATTTTCAGGCAAAAATGACATTTTGCTTCAAGCTTCTAAAAGTTACATTTAATGCATTTGTACATATTCATTTATCCTAAAATTTTAGAACGCTATTCTCATTGTTAAACAAATCCAAAAGCATTAGTTAATGACATTAACAATTCTCTTGACAGTATAGAAGTTTGAAGGGCAAAAGAAAACATTTCCTAGCAGAACTGGGTCCAATTATGGCAGAGAGAGATGAAAGAGTAGAAGTAGAACACAGGATGTCTGATATTTACGGTGACAGCCTTTGCCCTTTGGGCCTGGCATCATTCTGCAGAGAGTTTAGAGTTGTGTTTCTCTGAGTTTTTTAAGCTCTATTATGCTGTGATCAAAGACTTTTCAAACTACTAACCCTCCTAGTTCGAAATGCACTGTAAATGGCAGACAGAGAAATGGCAGTTCTCACATTCTTATAGTTCCTTTTGTCATTGTTGTTCATTGGTAAAAAATAAATAAATAAATGAATTAAATCAAGCTTACTAAACAAGTATCTCACTGTATGGTAACTTAGTCACAAATGCATCCCTTTTGAAGAAGCAGTAACTTAAATATTAACAGGTATTACTTTATTTGGGTTTGCGTGTATTGTGTTACTGTCTAAAAAATGAATTCTAATACTCTTGTTCTTTTCCCCCAAAACATATCTGTAAAGCAGCACTAAAGCCTTAAAAATCCCAGAAAATTTGAAGCACTGGGCAATGGAAAATTGGATTTTTTAGGTTTTCCCTGTACAGTAACTAGGATTTCATGCTTGCTCTGATGAATAATTCCATGACTTTTTAACATATTTTGGGAAGATTTTCCACTTTGGAGAGCCAGATACTGTGGAAAAGGGACCTTATATTGATTTAAATTACTAGTTGAGTCTTTTAAGTAGATTTTAAGAAATGCTAAGACAAAGTTTTCACATTTTTATATTGATGAAATGTTTAATAAGACTGTGTGTTACTGTTTTTTCTCAATTTTAAAGGTTGGGTTGGTTTTTTTTGTGGTTTTATATGACATTTCAGTGACAAAATAACCCAATGTTACTCATTCAATAATGCTTATAATCTTGTACAAGCAACAGCAAGGATCTTTCTGAGTAATAGAGAAGGAATATTTGTTTTTATGTTACTGACAAAATTTACCCTGATTTCAATAGTGTTAGGATTTTACTGAATGAATCTAACTGCTTATTTATCACATAGTTTGATGCAGTCACTGAAAATTGGCACACTGTTTTAATTTTTCCAAAAAGTGCTAGTTCATTAAGATGGAATTCATGGCATGATCTGAATGTCTTCCTTTTCTATATATGTTTATATTTCTGCAGCTGGTAGACAAAGATTCACTGCTGAAAAACACTACAGTAGATGTTTATTTGTTCTAGAGTATTTTTTACTAAATTGTGTGTTACCAATATTACCAGTACACTGTAAGTTGTTAGTTCATGTATTTCCATTTCTAACTGCCAAAAACATTATATATAGGAATATTGCTTTCCATATGCTAATTTTCTGAATCAAAAGACTTGGAGTCAGCAATGGGTCATGAATTCAAAACAGCCACATGAAGTGATGTGTGGTGCATGGGACCAATGATTCTGAGTCCAAAACACTGTCAGTACAAGACTACACACAAAATACACTTTTAACACATTTGGAAGTTCAAGAGATTTCATTATCTAGCAGGGGAAGACAAGATTTTATGCAGTGGTTGTCCCTGAATGACACTTTTTATTTTCAGAATCCAGTCCAACAGTCTTAAGTGGTGGTAAAGGAGGCTTTCTCAAGAACTGACCTTATTGAATTCTCATCTGTGCTCTTCAAGTTGGAAAAGGATAATTGATTCAGATGATGAGCTTTACAAATATCCTGCACTGGAAACACGAGTTTATGAGTGGAGAAAAAGAAACCTAACAGCATGTTTCACATGTTCTTTTTTTCTTGGAAGAGGTATCTATGTCCTTCTCATGTATTTACTTAAAGATTAAGGTGTTTTCTAAGCGCATGGGATAAGAGCATCGTTGGTTCATTTCCAAAAGAAAGATTTTGACTGCCTTTCAGATACTTTCACTTCTGGAGATTATATGAAGTTCTTTCCTATCATACCAGAGTGTCCTTGATGTTTTAAGAATGTTTGTTTCTTTCCTCAGTTGTTTTCACACAAGATTTTACTGCCTTTGTGAGTGCCTGGGTATATGACTTCTGGCAATCCTTTTCACTTGGCTTGGGAGTGGCCTCACTTTAACTTGAGGTCTTTAATTTGAGGCCTTTAATTGTCTCAAAACCAGGGCTTCAATGAGTGTTTCATAATTGGAAACCATCTTCCTGAAAGGCTTAAAGAGGTGAGGGGAGAGGAAATATCAAAGCTTAGTATTCTCTCATGAGTGCATTTTGTTTCTCAAAACTGCAGGATTCAGAAGTTCTGTCTGTGTAAACTGTCACAGGTAAACATCTGTTTTACATGTGAATATTGCCATGCTGGTATATGTGACAGAACAAATAAAATGTCCCTAAAGCTCTGAAGTGATTATTTACAACGCTCGTTTAACAATAAGCTAATTCTTAAGATGTGTAGTGAATATAGTGAGCAGCTGGAACTTACAGTATTTACTGAAGAACTTCAGAATAACGTGTTCTGTCAAGAGCAATCTGATATATATACATACATAGAGAGGAGTTCATTTATGTGTCAGGTTACAAGACAGACAACCACCCAGAGAGCACTGCTCACCTATCAGTTGGTTTAAAGCTGTCAGTGAATAAACTCTTTGTGGTGGAAATTTAAAAGGATGGCTGTGGAAAAACCCTGGATTATTTAGGGCTTGGAACCTAAACAGATCTCATTAAATCGGGAGCTTTAATAAAGTAGAAAAGCAAAATGTGTAGGAAGCAGTCTGCTCAGCTCTCCAAGGTGCTATGAACAGTGGCTTGATGTGCTTGTGAGTCGTAATGCTGTAAGTTAGACAGCTGAAAAGAATCCCCTTCCAGGAATGCATACCTGATACCATGCCCTCATCCACTTGTGGCTGTGAGCCACATACCTGGCAGCCTGGTTAACTCAGGGTGTCCTGATGGTATCAGCAGGCAAGGCTGAGCTCTCAGGTCAACCCTTAAAATGGCATCATCTTCGCTTCCCTTGTGCTGGAAGAGTCTTTGTAGAGACCTCTTTCTATCCATCTAATTATGTCAGCTGTAGAAGAGTTATTGCCTGCATTCACCTCCACAAAACTGGCTGACCAAATTACAGTTAATTTTCTCCCCAAATTAGTTGTCAGCCATTCATTGTGTAGCAACTCCTCTAGAATGAGGAGGGATTCACATATATGCAAGTGTCTTGAAAGTAAAGAGCTTTGGCTTTTAGGCTGTTATCTCACTTTTAGCATGACCTGGTCAGCTAGGAAATATCTGTTCTGTAAAACACAATCAGACCATGATCAGTATCTTTTAGTGTCCCCAGCAACCTTGATGCTATTTTACAATGTCTCCACAATACATTATTCTTTCTTCACAGGGTTTATAACTTCCACTTGCAAGGAAATCATGGGCATGCAGTCCTTGCTTCTGCCAAGCACCATATACTACATGGCCAGGAAACAAGTGGCTCACTAAGAAGAGACAGAATGGCAAATGCTGAGATATAGCTTGTAACTTCCAAAATGCTGCATCAAAACTTCTGGAGCTGGCAGGCCAAATCTTCTGATCTCCTGCTTGTCTCTGCAGATCTGGCGCTGGAGAGGGCAGGTGTTTTAGCACTTTTATTCAGATGTGTCATGGGGCAGGAAACTTCAAGTAACCCAGGGTACAGACTGCCTCATTCCTGCACATCTGGCTTCTCACATCTTGTGCATTGGGCAGAAGAGACAGAGCAAAACCCACACTACACTGCCTGGTTTTCCATGTTGGTACACGGGAACAAGAGACCAGTGCTGACAGAAGGGGTAATACTCTGCTAAGCTATCCTGTAAAAACACTACTTAAAAATAAAAAACCAACAACCCATCCTGTACTAAACAGAATGGTCTGGAAACAAAGTGGTTTAATTTCTGGCTAAGTACCATCTAGACAGTTTCTCACTGGGCACTAATGATCTTGGTTCCTATAAATGAAGCTCCAGGG
>NW_008592684.1:70272-109240 GCF_000691845.1 Merops nubicus
GTTCTCCGTGAAGAAGCTTCAGACTAATTTCTCATCCAGAGCCGAGACTGAGTGACTGAAAGGCTCATTTTCCAGTTCAGATGTCTTCAGTCCCTAGTGAGCAATTCTGGCTTTAAGTAAATCAAAAGGTATATTAGTAGGTTAAGTAATAGCAGAACTCTCTTAGCCTGTGGTATAATATCATAGAAGTTGACATTTTAAAGAATTACATATTCTTTATTCTTTAACTGACAGTAAAATCTTCTTTATCTGTCTTAGCATAACTCATTAAAGCAACTATCTCCTGTTGCAGAAAATAACCCACTCAGAAGAAATGGCACCATATACATATTCTTTAATGGTATGTAATGCTTTAATACCACAAAATACAGCTACAGCTGAAACAGCTTTGCTGGGAAGGACCTGGAGATCCTGATGGACAACCAGTTGATCATGAGCTAGCAATGCATCCTTGTGACAAACGTGGCCAACAACATCCTGGGGAGAAGTAGGGGGATCATTTCTAGCAGGCTAAAGGAGATGGTGATTTTTTCCTGTGTTGTATCTACTTCTGGACTCCCCAGCACAAAGAAGACATGGATATACGAGTCAGTCTAGCAAAAGGCCATGAAGATAATGAAGAGTTTGGACTGTATAACATATGAGGAGACATTGAAAGAATTTGGACTGTTTAGCTTGTAGAAGGCTCAGGAGTGTCTTACCAATGTGTATAAATACCTGATGTGGGAAGTAAAGAAGATGGAGCCAGGCTCTTCTCACTGATATCTGGTGACAGGGCAAGAGGCAATGGGCACAAACTGAAACATAGAAGGTTCTGTTTGAACACACAAAACCATATTTTTACTGTGAGGGTGGGTAAATACTGGATCAAGTTGTCCAAAGAGGTTGTGGATTCTCCGTCCACGGAGAGCTTCAAAACCCAACAGGACACAGTCCTGAGTAATCTGCTCTAGCTGAGCCTGCTGAACTGACTGGTCTCAAGATGTCCCTTCCAACTTCACTGATTATGTGATTTCTTCTGTACAGAAGAAAGCTTTTTAGAAAGTGATATGGAGATAGCTAAGTATGTCCAGAATTCAAATAGGCACATTTCTTTTTAACTCAGGAAGAATTTTACTGTTGTATCATTAAGTGCTAAAAGCCTTTACTGGCTAAATATTTATTTTTTTAAGTATTAGTTATTATTTTTCCTTGGGAGTACTTGGGAAAGTACTCTGCTGGAAACTATAGAACATGCCTTGGACAGTTTTTAAGTAGTTTTAGTGTAACAGTCAGGTGAACAGCGAACTCCTTTTGGAGTGAGGCAGAACATATCAGGAAAAGAAAGTTCAGCAAAATGACATTACTTTTAGAAGTCACATATTCTTTAGTTTCTTAAGGCCATATGAAGGATTTAGAGCCCAATACTTCAGCATGCAGCATGCACTGGAGGAATGAATGCCATGCATCTGGTTTTCTCAAACTTTTCTCTTAATATGAGGCACATCAATGCTATTTAGATATGCTTTTATTTGAAAAACATTGTCACTTTTCTTCTTGATGTTTCTGTATGCTGTAGCCTACACTGGTCAAATCTGATTTCTCTTGATTAACTAACTCCACAGCCTTCTCCTGCTAAAATTAGTAAGAGCTTTGTATTAAACAGTGTTAAAATACATCTATTGGGAAGATGAGATACAGACGAGGTAGAATGGGTGAAATCCAGTGATACAGTGCAGCATTTCAGCCTGATATGAACATACTGACAAGTGCTGCAATGGACCACAAGCACAATCAAGACAACCTTCAATACTTTAGTCACTGATATTTTCTTGACCTCTAATCATACCACTCCAGCTTGCCTACAAATCATGAGGTCTGAAAAAAAGAAGTTGCTAGATTACTTGTGAACATCACGTATATTTTTTTAGTAACTAATGTAAGCAGGCAGACAGGGTCTAAAAGGCTTAAATAATAACACGACCTGAAGGACATTCAAATGTCTTTAGACTGGAAAAAATACTTATTTTAACTCTGAAACCATCAGATACTCATCAGGAATTAAGTTATGTATTTTACAGGTTGTTATCAATAATGAAAAGTTGTGAGAAATAGCAGCAGTAGATCAGTTATTACCTGTAAACAAGATCAATCTATTATGAAGCCTTGCTGTGCTTCTACTTCATTATTCATCTGCTCCTCTCAGATCAGGTACCACAGGGCTTTCATGAAGTTGCTGTAATCAATATGTTGATGAAGATAAATAAAGGATAGGGTGTAACAATAACATGCAGTACCAGGCCTTGCAAATTCTTTTATACTTATTGAATTTCATTACAACAGTTTTTTTTTTTTTTTCTTTTCAGGTGTGTCTTGGTTAGACTAGGATAGAGTTAATTTTCACCAGAACCTGGAAGGAGGGCACAGCCAGGGTAGAAAACCAAACCAGCCAACATGATGATGCCATGCCCTTGACATAAGGGCTGGGGGCAGGCTGGGCTAGGCATGCATTGGCAGGTGGGCAGTCTGAAAAGCTCAGGGCAGCACGTTTTGCAGGTTAATTTGATATCATTTGTGTATTGTTTCATTATTATTGTTTTTGTTGTTATTTCTCCTTTTGTGTTGCTATATTAAATTCTCCTTGTCTCAGCCCGTGGGTTTTGTTACTTTTTTTCCCCTCCCTTTTATACTTCCCGTTCAGGAGGTGAAGGGAATTGAGTGGCCATGTGGTGCCCAGCTCCTGGCTGGGTCTACACCACAACAAGGTGACAATACTTTGGGAGTAAATGGTGAATGTCTTGACTCAACAATTCCAAATAAAGTATTCTATTAACATAGTAAATGCATGCAGAAAATCCTGGCCCTGTATGGTAGATAAGTTACACTTTGACCAGTTCAAGATTGTTTTCCAAATGGGGAGGGAGCCAGGAAAACAATGACCACTCTGCCTTGCTTCTAAACTTTCAATAAAGCTCATTAGAAAAACAAATATCATTATAAGGCTTGTGTACTTAAGTTACTTTTGTAAGGATCCCTAAGATCAGGAGTTCACATGAACATGTTTTCAAAGGTTCTGGGCAGGGCATTCAAATTGGCTCCATAAAGTTTTAAGTCCTCAGAAGAAGGTGACTGGATCTTTTTCCTTCACTGAAAGGGCAGCACTACAATGGATCCTTCAACACATGCAGCTTGTTAATGATGCATTCAGGACACTGGGATCCTCAGAGAATGCATTACTTATCACGGTATGTCACTCCAGGGTCTGACCACTCAAACTGCCATATCTTCTGTCTTTCAGATCACAAGTTTCATTAGGTTAATTCACATGGAAACGTTAAATGGCACTGAGTTTTCTGTATGTTTTTTCATTTAAAAAAATTGTGATTACCAAGCTGTAATTTTGTATAGCAAAGGCCTTTTGGCAGCCATCTGCTGCAAATGTGTGCCTACCATAAACATAGTGCTTGAAAACAGAACTCTGAGGAAGCTGTTTTGCACATACCATTATTAACTGAAAGTACAATTACATGAGTGACTTGTTTTCTCTGGAAATCATAATAGGTATCGAGTCATGTATGGTTCCTGGAAAACTGCTGACTGTGAATTCACCTCATTAAAACTGCCTGTTCTTTTACTGTGTCGTAGATTTAGTATGAACCACCCTGACCATGTTAGAGACATTTTCCTCTAACTTGCTGGTATGCTTGGTGCTATAGAAGCGACTTTCATTAATTTGTCCTTTAAGCAGACTATTGTTTGTAGAGAAAAACAGATAAACTCACTATTTATATCAATGAGAAAAATCATTATTCTTTTCAAAAGGGTCAGCATTTTTCCAATAGAGGGCATGGGATCATTTTGAGCCTAAGATTTTCATTTGCTGTATTCTTCCCCTCTTCCTTGCATGTGGTATTTCAAGAGCAAACGATGTATTTCTCTTATCATACAGCATCATTCATCTGTGTCTCATCCAACCTTTGCAAAATCAGTGATATTACTTGGGATGTGAGATGAGGCAGGATTTGTCCCAGCGCCTGTAAAAGTTTATGAAGCATTTTAAAATCCTTTTGTCCAAGTACTGATACACTAAAAATCAATGGTGTTGTCTTCTGTAACTATGTGAATTATTGACTGAAAACATTGACAGCCACTGAAATCTAGGAAAACCTGTTAAAATGTCATCAGTCACTTATAACCTTTTTTTCACAGTACATAGACTGCAGTAAGACCTTGTGCAGGAATATAATAGGAATTTCATTCTTTATCTCTCTGATTTGTTTCCATTGACCTCTAATGTGGTCACCATACTTGGATGCAGAACAGAAGATGTTTATAGTAAACAGAAAAATATAGCTTTGCAGGCATTTGATACAGCAAGGTTGGCTGATACAAAATTTGAGCTGTTACAGTGTCTTCATTGTCAGTGTTTAGGAGATCCTGAAGCCCCTCTTTAGTGTCATCGTTTAACAAGTGGAAAAGAAAAATTATTTTATATCATACTGGAAGGAACAAAAAAGCAATACTGCTTAGTTTGCATAGAAGGCCTTTCCTGATATTTCTGTCTAAATGAGTTTTTTTCAGTTTTCAGCCCTGTACAATCTATATAAGAAATCCCCTGAGACAAAGATGCTTAGAAGAAATGAATTTTCAAACGGAAAGTTGGTTTTGTTTTTTTTTTTTTCTAGAAGGAAGACAAATTTCTCAAGTATGTTTTGTGTCACTTTAGCAATGAGTTGAGCTTTCTTTATCTTCATGAAAAACTGAAAATATGCAAAAGATGAAACTGAAGGAAAAAAAGACAAGCCTAGGATAGTGTTTGAAATGTGATCCTTCATCCTTCTTGTTTGGTCTGCTTCTGCAAGCACAAAAGCAGAGAGGTCCTTCCAGCTTTTAAATACAACAGGCTCATTTTCCAGTCCTGAGGTTAGTATTTGTTCTAGCTAACGGTTAAACAGGATTAATAACTCTGTTTAAATTATTCTCCATTTCTGTAAGGATTTGGGGGTGATTTTACTTTTCTACAAGAGGAAAAATGAAATTCTCACTGCAGAAGGCAATCCATACCCTAAGGAATGAATTAAAAAAAAAAATAAAGCAGTGTGGCAATTTAGACAGTAAGAGGAGAGTTCTGATTGACTGTCAGTGCTGTCAGATTTTTGATAGTTGACATGAAAACAGTCATGACAGTCCACTTCTTTGCAGGAGGACTGTGAGGTGGATAAACTCATTCCATTTCTTATGGATCACTGTGTACAGGGGAAAACTCAAATAGCTCAAATCCTGTCAGGTGGTCAATCAATATCAACATTTTTTTTTCTGATTGCTCTCCTGTGAAGATATTTGTTTCTAGCCATTGAGCTGAGATAGAAGTTATTCCTTACAGTGACACCAAGGAGATAAGAGTAGTAGAAGACCCTCAGGAAAGACTGGATAACTGAGGGAGGAGGCAGCTGCCAGCTGGAGGATTTAGAATGACAGAGAGAAGTGGTTGAACACCTTGGGATAAACAAGTGGCACAAGGATCTTGAAAGTGAGACTAAGATCTCCATCACTAATGCCCACATCTCCAGTAATACTGCTTTCAGAGACTGTGGATGGTGAACTATATAGTAGAAGGGAAGACAAGATGCGAAAGAGTATCTGTGAACCTTCAACATAAACTGAAATTTGAGGTCACATGAGTGGACACTTGTTGGGTGTAGGGGAACCAAACAGGAAGAGTAAGTTTCCAAAATATTGGAACTGATAGAATGTTCAGAATGACTGGATTTGTGTTTTATGTCAGATTTTAGTGAAAGGAGGCTTCCTCCAAGACAAAAAAAAAAAAACAAAAAACAAAAAACAAACAATGCAAAGCAAAACAAAAGCAAACAAACAAAAAGCCACTAGCTAATTAGAGATTTGTTTTATTGGCCACTTTATCACTATCCTCCTCAGCTGGGCAGGGAAGAGAAAAATATAATGAAAAGCTCATAGGTTGAGATAGAGACAGGGAGACATCACTCAGCAATTACTGTCAGAGGCAAAACCAACTTGACTTGGGCAAAAATTAGTTTAATTTATTACCAGTCAAATCACAGTAGGAGAATGAGAAATAAAACCAAATCTTAAAACACCTTCCCCCTCACCCCCCCTTCCTTCTTCTTCAGCTTAGCTTCATTCCCAATTTTCATAGACTCAGAGAATCATTCAGGTTGGAAAAGATATCCAAGATCAAGTCCAACCACCAACTACAATGACCCACTACAGTGACCACTAGACCATGTCCTGAAGTACCCCATGCACACCTGTTTTGAACACCACCAGGGACAGTGACTCCACCACATCCCTGGGCATCCTGTTCCAGTGCCTCATCACTCTTCCAGTAAAGAAATTCTTCCAAATATCCAGTCTAAACCTCTGCTGGTGTAACTTAACCCTATTTCCTCTTGTCCTATCACTAGTTACTTGGAGAAGAGACCAACCTCCATCTCACTACAGCCTCCTTTCAGGTAGTCATAATGAGCACTAAGGTCTCCCCTCAGCCTCTTCTGCTCCAGGCTAAACCACCCTAGTTCCCTCAGCTGCTACTCAGAAGAGATGTGCTCCAGACCCTTCACCAGCTTTATTGCCCTTCTCTGGACCCGCACCAGCATCTCAATATCTTTCTTATGCTGTGATGCCCAAAAACTGAACACAGTACTCAAGCTGTGGCTTCACCAGTGCTGAGTAAAGAGGCACGATCTCTTCTGTAGTCCTGCTGGGCACATTATTTTTGGTACAGGCCAGGATGCTGTTTGCCTTCTTGGCCACCTGGGCAAACTCCTGGTTAATATTCAGGCACCTGTCCACCAGCACCCCAGATCCTTTTCCACCAGGCAGCTCTCCAGCCACTGTTCCTTAAGCCTGTAGCATTCATTGCCTGGGGTTGTTGTAACTGAAGTGCATGCGCGGGCACTTGGTCGAGTTAAACCTCATACTACTAACCTTGTCTCAATGATCCAACCTGTCCAGATCCCTCTGCAGAGCCTCCTGACCCTCAAGCAGATCAAGACTCCCACTCTGATTGGTGTCATCTGCAAACTTACTGAGGGTGCATTCAATCCCTTCATCCAGATCATTGATGAAGATGTCAAAAAAGACTGGCCCCAGAACTGGGCCTGGGGAACACTGCTTGTGAGTGTCCTTGTGGTGTAGCAGGCCCTTAATTGCTTCCTTCTGGATTATGGGGGGTTTAGTCTGCTCTCTGTTCCTGTCTTCTAAGTCACAGGGCTAAATACCATGAGAATAACTGGTCTGACTATTGAAGACTGAGGCAGAGACGGCATTAAGTACCTCAGCCTTTTCCTCATCCTTCATGGCCATGTTCCCCCTTGCATCCAATAAAGGGTGGAGATTTTCCTTGACTTTCTTTTTATTGTAAATGTGTTTGTAAAAACCTTTTTTATTATCTCTTATACAGTGCCCAGACTGAGTTCTATCTGGGCTTTTGTCTTTCTGATGTTCTGTCTCCATGACCTAACTAGATCCTTGCACTCTTCTTGAGTTACCTGCTCCTTCTTCCAAAGGTGGTAAACTCTCTCTTTTTTCCCCGAGTCCCAACAAAAGCTCCCTGTTCAGCCAGGCAGGTCATCTTGCACAATGGTTCGCCTTACAAGACATGGGGACAGTCTGCTCCTGCACCTCTAAAACTTCCTTCTTGAAGAATGTCCAGCCTTCCTGGACCCCTTTGCCCTTCAGGACTATCTCCCAAGGCACTCTCTCAGTCAGTGTCCTGAACAGGCCACAGTAGTGATTTTGCTGACCCCCTTCCATACTTCACCAAGAATCAAAAACTCTATCTACTAATGGTCACTAAGCCCAAGATGGCCTCCGACCACCAAGTCATCTGTGAATCCTTCTTTGTTTCTAAACAGTAGGTCTAGTAAGGCACCTCCCCTGGTAGGCTCACTTACCAGGTGGGTCAGGAAGTTATTTTCCACGCACGTCAGGAACCTCCTGGACTGTTTCCTCTCTGCTGTGTTGTATTTCCAGTAGATACCTGGTAAAATGAAGTCCCCCAAAAGAACAAAGGCTGGCAATTTTGAGACTTCTGATAGCTGCCTGAAGAACGCTTCATCCACCTCTTCATCCTGTTTGGGTGGTCTATAACACTCTCAACAAGATATCTGCTTTGTCTTCCCCCTCATCCTTATCCATAAGCACTCAACCTTACCATTACAGTTGTTGAACTCTACACAATTAAGGTACTCCTTAACATATAAAGCCAACCCACTGCCTCTCCTTCCCTGCTTATCCCTTCTGAAGAGCTTATAATCATCCATTGCAGGTCTCCAGTCATGAGAGTCATCCCACCATGTGATGGTGACTATGTCATAACTACCCTGCTGCAATAAAGGCTTCTAACTCTTCCTGTTTGTTGCCTATGCTATGTACATTGGTGTAAATGCACTTGAGCTGCACTATTGATTTCAGTCCCGACTTTGGCATGCCACCCATAGGCTCATCTCTAGTGAGCCTGGTTTTGTCCCCCTACGAACCTAGTTTAAAGCCCTCTCAATGAGCCCTGTCAACTCATGAATGAGTATCCTTTTCCCCCTTTGAGAGAGCTGAATTCCACCTGCTTCCAGCAGGCCCAGTGCCATATAAACCTCCTCAAGATAAAAAAAAAAAAAAAAAAAAAAAAACCAAACCAAAATCCACCCCCTCCACCACTGGCATCAGCCTCTGAGCAACGTGTTTCTCTACATCCTCTCCCACAGCTGGATGAGGCATGGAGATTGTGGTCAGTTCACAACACGTTGTTTCTGCAACTCCTTCTTTCTCAGGGGGAGGACTCCTCACACTCTTCCCTTGCTACAGTGTGAGCTCCCTCTCATGAGAGACAGTCCTCCACAATCTTCCTCAATGTGACTCCTTCCCACAAGCTACAGTTCTTCACAAACTACTCCAGTGTGGGTCATTTCCATGGAGTGTATACCTTCAGGAAAAGACTGCTCCAGTGTGGTTCCCCCATGGGACCACAAGTCCTGCCAGCAAACCTTCTCCAGCATGGGCTCCCCATGTGATCACAACCTCCTTTGGGCATTCACCTGCTCTGTCATGGGGTCCTCCATAGGCTGCAGGTGAATATGTCTTCCACCGTTAACCTCTATGGGTTGCAGGGGAATCTCTGTTCTGGCAGCTGGAGCACCTCCTCCCTCTCCTCCTACACTGACCTCGGTGTCTGCAGAGTTGTTTCATATATTCCCACTCCTCTATTCAGGTACAAATATCCAGCTGCATAGTTACATTTTCCCCTTTTAAAATACATTACCAGCTACCACTGTTGCTGATGGGCTTGGACTTGGCCAGCAGTATGTCTGTCTTGGGGCCAGCTGACATTGGCTCTATTGGACATACAGGAAGCTTCTAGCAGTTTCTCACAGAAGCCACCCCTGTAGCCCCTCCTGCTACCAGAACTTTGCTGTGCAAACTCAGTGCAATTGCAGTGACAAAAACATGGATGTTTGAACAGTCTTCTGAGAAGGAGTTAAGAAGACTTGGTGAATAACAATACAAACATTTCTAGAGTATTTTAGGATTTCCAATAACAGTGCAATCAAACACTTGCAGCTCCATGGAAGAGCTGTTCAGTTGACTGTTGTGCAGGGCCGAGGCTTGGTATCTGATCAGCATCTCAGACAGATTCCACTGAAACAGCCAAGAGCTGCTCCAAATCCTATGGGGGTCCAGAGTTTTAACCTGAAGGGAGGGACTTCTGTCAATTTGGTATGGTTATGGGAAGATGAATATACCACCTAAGTTCTGCTTTGCTTGCAAAGGCAGAGTGTTTTTTATTGTAAAATCAACAAATTACTCAGGGATAGGGTAATTCATTGAGATGTGCAGTGCTGAGATTCCCAGATGGTGCAAAATGACAGCTAAAAGTATGACTACTCTTTTGTAATTTATTTTTGTGGCTGCAACTTCAGTTTTTCCTCTCTGTATTTAAGAACCCAGAGAACTCACAATGAATATTAAAAGCTTAAGATGAGACATTAGGTTATTATTTCCTCCAAGCTTCTTAAATTTAATTTCCAAGCTAAAATAAGATTTATTGCTTTGAAGTGAAGGTGAGATGTTTAAAATTTACTATGTAAAATCTACCAACATTGCTTTCATACATCCTAAATGGTTCATAAGAACTTGATTATCAGAATTCTTTCCCCCTCTGTTTAAAGTACATCCAGCCTCAGTTTACCTAAAAGGCAAACAGTTCCTCACAGTTTTGCCATATTTTCTTGCTTGCTACTGATGTCTTTGCTTTAATACTGGGCTGAGGACAATGGCAAAACCTTCATCTTTCAGATAATGCTGTCACATTTCTCAGTCCTACAAGTAAGATTTTTAGGACTAAGGAAAGCCACAAAACAAGAAGTGACAACAAAAGATTTCCCAAGACAGGACAAGATGTATCTCTCTCCTTTAACATGTAGTTATCAGTAATATTACTGATTACATGGCCACTTTCTCTAGACAGAATTCAGTTTTAGAAATTTGAAGAGGCAACATTCTTAACATAGAAATATAAACATTGTTCCCGTTACCTCAGGAAAGATTAATTATCCATGTTGACTTTATATCTATTATCACTAGCATTCAATTGCCAATAAAAGCTGTGGCAGTGGTAATTAAACTGTTACATGTATTTCTATTAAAAAAATTGGATCCATATTTACATATGATGTGTCATGTGGTGGCCGTTAGCAAGTGCTTCCTTTCTACATTGTGGTCATTCCACATATTCCTAAACTACTCAGTTTGGCCTACAAGCAGGATAAACATGATCAGCATGTGATCTTTTGCTAGTATCAAATAAACAAACATTAAATGGACAGAATGTAGAATTTTAAAACTTGTAAAGCACTCAGGTAGTGGCATATGAAATGCTATCGAGCGTAAAAGCTGGGAAAGAACTACTGAGCGGTGAAAGCATATTAGTATATTTTCTGTGTAATAAAAAAATGTTTAAAATAGTAGATAGCTGCAGAATTAAATGAATTCATATTAAGTAGGCTGCTGTGCTTTTCCTTTTAAACCCAGACTTTTTAAAAATCCTTCTCCTTTCCAACAAAAAAGCCATGCAATATATTGAGTAATAAGACATGACTAGCATGACACAACACTCCAGCAGCCAGCCTGCACTTCAGTTCACATTGTTCTAATGATAGCTGACTGACCTCCAATAAAATGTGTGTAGCTCAAGGCTGTGGGTTGGACCCAAGCAGGAAAACATCTAACATTTTGCTGCAGGTCTGATAATAGCAATACCTCCATTTTTTGATAGTTGTAGCCCAAGGTAACTTGTGGAACCATGATATTAAACAGCTCTTGCCCACATAAGTTCATTTTAACTACAGGTTTTAGGTGGCCAGTCAGTTAAAGGTGATTACCTCATTCAGCAAGTAGTGCAAGACTGCGCTAAAGTTCTGTAGCTACTGTGAGAGCAGAGCTCTGAAGAAGACAGTTCACCAGCCTTATGATGCAAACTATATATCTAAGCATTTTGGTTTGAGGATGAAATCAAGACAAATAGGTCTTTCATCAACTACCTTTTAAAACTATTCTTTGTTTTCTTTTGAAGCAAATATTCTATTTGTCCTGCAAAATGAGAATCTTTCTCAAAGTGATACAAAAAACCCCCAACCAAACAAACAAAAAAACAGCACAACACAGTGGTAACAAAGGCTGAAATTCAGTATTAATTTTTTGAGTCTGTGAGCAACAGAAAGAATCAGGACAGCAACATAACCTATGGACATCGGATCGTGTCAAGCGACTCAGATTCCAATCTCAAAATCGACATACTGATTGCAAATATAATGATAATTGGTATGGTTGGAAAGGACCTCCAGAATCATCAAGTCCAACCACCATCCTAACATTTCCCTAACCACTAGACCATAGCCTCAAGTGCTACATCTACTCATGTTTTGAACACCTCCGGGGATGATGACTCCACCACCTCCCTGGGCAGCCCATTCCAGTGTCTAACCACTCTCTCAGTGAAGAAATTCTTCCCAATATCCAATCAAAACCTTCCGTGGTGTAACTTGAGGATGTTTCCTCTTGTCCTATCATCAGTAATTTGGGAGAAGAGACCAACACCAGCCTCACTACAACCTCCTTTTAGGTATTTGTAGACAGCAATAAGGTCTCCTCTCAGTCTCCTCTTCAGGCTAAACAACCCCAGTTCCCTCAGCCAGTCTTCATAAGACATGTTTTCCAGCCCTCTCACCAGCCTTGTTGTCCTTCTCTGGACCTGCTCCAGCACCTCAATATCCTTCTTATACTGTGTTGTCTAAAACTGGACACAGTACTCAAGGTGTGGTCTTATACTGGAAAGGTTTTTCTGTTACTGTTTTTTGGTGGTGTGATTTCTGAATAGTGTGGTCAAGTGGCTAGAAATCTGCTTGTTTTATTTTTTCCTGAGGTCTTGCCTTGCCATAATTAAGAGGTAAAGAGCCAAGATACAGCAAAAAAAGCAATCTTTCAATGGTGCAAATGTTAAAAATTCAATAGAGTACTTTGATCTTTTCCTCCTTACAGCATATTTTTGAGGCTTGGAATATATACAGGTCCATCGCTCTTAAAAACTTGGCTACAGAAAGGGGCCCTTCTACCTTGTTAATTTTCAGTGGATTAGCTGAATTAGCATACACTTAAAACCAGCTGCCTCTGAAAGTATCCCTTTAGTAATTAAAACAAGGAGAGTGAAAATCATCCCTTGCCTAACTTGAGGAATCACTGTGCGTTAGTTAAAAAATTAAGCTGCAAGTTACCAGTTCGTAACTATCAAATTAATACCTCAGGCAGAATAGTTTATTAAAAATACATACACATGAGTAAGAATGTAATGCAGGCTGCACCCCTGAACACTTAAATCATAATGATTCAATGCCTGCAGAGAGGCAGGAGTGATGACTATATACTTATGGTGGGTATAATGTACATAAAAAGATTCAACGTATGATCAACATCATTTGGGACATTTATCCTATGAAGTTGTCTTTAGTTACTCTAAACCACACAGATTTTCCTCATCTTAATCCTCTTTCACTGCAGAGACTTCATTCTGTCAAAAAAAAAAAAAAAGGAAAAAATTGATCTCTGAGCATCTGAAGATTGAAAGGATCTAGACTGTGCCACTGTCAGCTGTCAGATGTTTCCAGGTCCAAATATAACTGTTACACTAGAGTTTCTGTGCAGAGATTGAAGCCAATGATTTAGAAGCCTAATAAAAATTTAGTCTTCAAAAACCCTCTTCTGCTATTCCTAATTATGGAGTTTCTCAGGCTCTGTAACCTTCTCAGTATTTGACAGCTTAATTCCTGAGCACCTTCCTTTCACACCTGCACGTGTTCAAGTTATTATAATTTTTGAACAACTTGAAATCAGCCTTACACTTTGTCTAGCTGTGGATCCAAGAGAGCGGGTGCTCTTTCCCTGAAGGTGGTGGAGCAGCAGCCCTTCTTGTGTCCTTCTCCCAGAGCATACCTTCCAACAGTCACCATGGCAGCCGCGCTGTCCTGTGACACAGTGTCCCTGCTGCCTTTGTCACTCTTCCATGTGATAGCTCAATAGGAGACCTTATGGGAGCTGAATGGGAGACAGACAGGGGAGACCCCTCTCTGTCTGTCATACTCTCTCCCTCCTTTCCATCAGCAAGATCTGGCCAGAAGAAATCAGATTTTGTACTAGAAACATGAAACAAGAATGGGACAAGGTTATAGTTAGTGTTTCCACTAACAGAGGTAGAGTAGACCTGTGAAACCTTAGCAGTATAAACTATCTCTGCAAACACCAAATTAAGGTCCTGAAGCAGAGCACGATTTAAAAAACAAATGTGTTCAGAATTTCCCACTTGGTTAATAGGATTCTGCAGTGCCTTCTAACAAGGCTGTGCTTTCTGTTCTGTGCACCTCACCGTGCACAGGGAGAGCACTGGCAGTCTGCTTGGACATTATAATGCCAGCAGTTGAGTGGGATATGGTAGCGAAAGACAACAATAGCAAAAATATCATTGTTTATCTGAGCCTATTTTTTTTTTTTTTTTTTTTTTTTTTGGTAAAAGAACAGTGTTTTTACTCATTATTTACCTAAGACCAGGGAATGAGTGACAGAACCATTCTCTAACAGATGGCAACACATAGTGTCAGAGAGAAATATGTTGGATATTGTCATGAGTATTTTAGAGAGATGTTTACATAGCAGTGTTAAAGTTCATGTTTCACATTAGTACATTCGCAGAATATTATCTTCTGCTGCTAGAAAGGATAACATAATATCCATTGCAAAGAGGCATTTTAATGTAATCTAAGACATCACAGGAGAAGAATCATAGGAATTCTTGCCTACTACTTTGATGTCTGAAAGTACAATATAAGGATCATAAAACTTAGCTATAGAAGGAGTAGTGATCACTACCACTACACAACTTAAATTCTTGCTTTGTTTTTCCTCTGTTCTCCAAAAGTTCCTTATATCAATACCTTCCAGTGCTGTAACACTAGCCTGCAGCTGTCCTAAAGTTAATTAATGTAATGACTCCAGTGTGCCCAGGGTGCAGAAACTGTCCTTCATTTCATGACAGAGCATTTTAACTCTGTAGCGAAACAAATCATTTCTGCATGAGATTCTTTTCAAAATTGTGTCATGCTGGAATATCATGGAGCAATAAGTATGACCTTTGTAGCATATCAACATTTATTTCATGAAAAAACCCACCCAGCAGCAGATGGCATTTGGATATAAACAGATTTTAAAGTAAAATGCTTTTGCCTACTCTGACATACTTAATATATATAAAGCAATTTTCTTGTGGCAGCACAGTATGGTTCAGAACAACTTGATATTTCAGAAATTTCCAAGTGATAAGTCTCAAATAGCTCCCTCACGAATAAGATGCAAGGTCTTCACAGAAGCCTTGCAAACATCCTGAGTCACATGATGCAAAGGAGGAGGGACAGCTGGAGGCTTGAATACTCCCAAGTATGGTGGCTGGATACTTCCAGGTTGTGGAAAGCTGAAGATTTATGACTTCTGACAGCAGGAGCAACACTGCTGCTCTGCTCTAAAATTTGAAATTGTAGTATTAGCAAAATACCCTAAAATAGGCAGTAGAGAGGATCAAGATCCATTAAGAGAAACTCCAGGAACCAGAGGGGCTGGAACCAAAAGTCAGCACCAGGAGGAAGCAGTTAGTGAGGATGGATGCAGGGAAACACCATCAACTCAGCAGGCATGTTGTCACTGGAGGTTCGATGTTTTCTGGAGGACATGATCCGCGATGTTGCAAAGATCGACGAGGCTTGTCCAGTCCTTGGTCTCATGTTGCTCATCATCTTGGGCACCAATGAGACTACTAAGGAGCATATGGAGCAAAACAAGAGCACCTACAGAGAGCTCTGGGGGGGAACGTGAGATGCAAGGACTCAGTGATTTCCTCAGCAATTCTTCAGGTCAAGAGGAAAGGCTCAAGTGGGAGTGGATGTACCTCGCAAGTTTACACCTGGCAGCATGGTTAGTGTTGCAGGCATTGCCTTGGCTTTTATGACCAGTGTCTCTTTTTTTTTTTTATTTTTTTTTTTTTAATTCAAGTAACTTATAGATGGGATCCCATGGAGTGTGGCTCTGAAGCTCAAAGGACCTCAGGAGACCTGGCAGCTTCAAATGCATGCTTTGCCAAAGCCCAAGAATGGTCTGTGCTTATACCCAGGAAACTGAGTGGACATATCAGGACACCAACCTGGCTAAAGAGAGAACTTATGACAGTGCTTCAAGGTGAAAAGGAAAAGTGAAAGGGAAAAAGAAAACAGAAAAAAAAAAAGAAAAAGAAAAGGTATGAATGAGGTGAAAGTGGGGACATGTTACAAAGGAAGAATATTGCCCAGTTATGTGGGGGTGGTGTCTGGAAAACTGGTGAGGGCAACAAGAGCTTGTACCACCACCTCAGAAGGAGGAGAATAAACAAATAAAAAATGGGGATCTGCTGTTGAATGGGACAGATGATTTAGTGACAGTAAATACAGATAAGGGCTTTGTCATATTCAGAGTCTTTGCCTCAGTCTTCAACAAGGTGTCTCACACACTCGTTCTTAGGAACAGGATTCAAAGAGGAGAGGATTTTGATTTTACCAAAGATAAGTCATGCTGCCAAACGTTACCACCTTCTATGATAAAATGACTATGGGCGAGAGAAGGGTGGTGAATGTCATTTACCTCGACTTTAACAAGGCTTTTGATGCTATCTCCCGAGATTTTTTAGTATCCAAATTAAGATGTTGTTGTCTGGATGGGTGGACTTCTAGGTGAGTTAAAAAAAAAAAAAATATTGGATGACTGAGCTTACAGAATAGTGATTAATGGATTATACTTTAGCTAGATTGCTGTGGCAAGTAGAGTTACACAGGGTGTTATCCCAGGACATGCCCTGTAACATTTTGGGGTATTTTCAAGATCTGACCAGGTAAAGCCCTGACCAAGGGGGTCTGAATTCATTGTTGATCCTGGTTTTTGAGCAGGAGGCAGGAGTAGAGACTTCCTGCAGTTCCTTCCCTCTTGTATGGATCTGTGGGATCTGTGGTGCTATGAATCTATGAAAATGTCTTATAGAAAGGAAAAAAAAAAAACAAACAAAACAGAGTTACACAATCTGTCTTGTCTTAAAAGCTTCCAGTCTAAGATTATTTTGTATACCAGAAGACAAACTTTTACAGGGCAACATGCTGAAACCTGAGGACAAACAATTCTTTGTGTTGAATCAGGATCTATAAAAAGCAGATTTCTCTATATATACTTATCATCCTCAGGTCAGACAGAAAAAGAGATGTGGTAAACTAGCTCTTGGAGATTAAAGGAAGAAGTGAAAGTGAAGGACAAGGTATTTAGCCATGGATGGTTAGAGAATAACCAGGGAAATACAGTATGATCTAAAGGTGGGCAACAGGTTAATTACACACACTGGTCCAAATTGCCTCTCTGCTGACTGTTGCATTTCTCTGGGCTCTCACGATAAAAATCAAAGAAGCAATGGAATTACTCTAAAGTTATCCAACTGAAAACTATCTAGCTGAAAAACACTTACAAACAGTACACGCAAAGCAGCAAAATCCCCCTCAAATTGTCAAGGAAAGTCCTACACTCTGCTTTGAGTGCAAAAACACTCAAGATTTTGACACTTCCCTCAATGGCCAAGCCTTCATTATAGAGAAATACGTCATGGGGTCAGGAGGATGAGTTTGGGTTTGGTTTTTTGTTTTCAATCTAATTGGCTCATGATAACTGAAACTGAAAGCTACTATCAAAAACTTTTTGATGAGGAATTACTTTTATGTACATTTTTTCTACACATTATACGTTTTAGAAAATCTTCCCCACAGCAAAAATGATCTTTCATGATCATCTCATGTTTTTTGCCTGTTAATCTGTTCAAGGCCATGTGGGCTAATAATAATGAAATAACCAACGCTACTAGGAGAAAGAAAAAGAAAATAATGTACTGATTCTGATCCAAGACTTAATATGACATCTCTCCCTCCAACAATATCCCCACAAAAGGATAAGAGAGAGTGTGTGACTAACTTAGGTTAATCATTTATCTTTCACTGATGTTCCAAAGATGGCAGGAAAAGAAAAATCTCTTCCTTAGTGTGAATTTTTGTGCTCTTGAGATTAGTATGCACAGCTCAATCTTTTGGTTCTTACATTCAAAAAATCATTTTATTTAACTCTGTAAGGGAAAAGGAGGAAGCCTTTTAAATCATACATGTTCATGGACTCAGGATCTTTCTCTTGTCAGGAATAGCAATTTTTTTTTTTTATTTTAAAGGCATGTCAAGCAAATCAAATAACTATTGGTTTTAATTAGCACTACTGCAAGCTGTAAAGCTCTCTACCTGAAACTGAGTGACATCAAAGAGATACGAAATTCTTCCTTACCTTTGATGTTTTTTCCACATAGAACACTTCTTCTCTCATCCATGCAATTTTTATGCCCATTTCATAAAGCAATTAAAGGACACCAATGGGAATGTATCCTTGGCAATGATGTACCTAAATAGTCAGGAACTGAATTACTGTTGAGAAGAATATTTGAATATTATAAGCAATAATATTGTCCCCAGGGCTTGGAGATGGTTAATTCTCATATGATCTGTCATGATGAGAACACATTTTCACTGTACTTGCGTTCAAAATGGTATATAGTTAAATACAAGCAAGGACACAAATATACACAATTATTTGCTGTACTTTTTGACGACACAGCCCAAAGATGTGTCTTTCATGTATCTGAAGGGAGAATGAAATGTGAATTCATCCACACATCACTGGAAAGCTATCACAAAGATCTCTGTGGTGGATTTTCAATACTATGTGACTTTACAGGTGTTTGAAACTACAGTATGCATGTATTTGAAAAACAAACAAACAAGATTTCTAACTATGTTTTTGCATTACTGATATACTGTAATAACAATAAAGAACTAAATTAAATTACTTCTTACCCATTTTCAAATAAAAATAAGTTACATAGAGAGCTCACTGTAGACAGTGTCAGAAAAACAAACCAAAGCAAACCAAAGCAAAGCAAAGCAAACCAAACCAAAACAAACACCAAAACCCACAGCAACAACAAAAAAGAAACCCCAAGGAGCTTAATTCTAAGTCCCATAAAGTTTATTTGGATTGTCACAGGAAAAAAAATCAGAGTTCAGAATGCAACGTATGGGACTGGGTTTTTTTCTGTCTTATGACCGATGAATGTCTGTCTTAAAAGATGACAAAAGTAATCAAATGAAAAGTTCTTCCAGTCTTGTCTTGTGCAGAAGGAGTTTGGTCTGTTTTGGAGAGCAGGATGTTAGAAACCATGTTGATTAATCTCATGTTTTGATTTATCTTCCTTGGTTTGTTCTGTTAATCTCTTAGTCTTGTCCAGATTAAGTTCCAGTGAGCAAATTCTCACCCCAGGACCCATCTCATCTATATTTCACAACACTTGTCAGCTCTAGTCTAAGGGTCACGGATTTCTTCCTGCTGGGGCTGTAGCTCTCCTGGTACTATCATGTTGATTTGTGATGTTACTACCCCATCTGCCTCATTTGTCTTGTTTGTGCTGGTATTCAGCATCCTATAGAAGGGTGGTCAACTTCACCTTGCAATTCAGCAGGCCAATTTTAACACCTGAAAATTGATTTACTGGCTGTTCAAGATAATCAGTGAGGTGATTGAGAGCTTGGGCAGCTGTAACTGGGCAGGCATCCTCTTTTGTTTTCTCTTTTACCAAGGAAAGGTTTGTAGCAGATAAATTGTAGCTCTTGTCCACCATCTCTGTTGGAAGGACAGCACAGCAGGGCACCAGCAATACAGGAGGTTCCTGGAATGTGTTGACAACAATTTCCTTCTGTAAGTGGTAGAGGAACCAACAAGAAAAGGTGCTATGCTGGACCTTGTTCTCACCAACAAAAAGGGGCTAGTGAGTAACATGAAACTCAAGGACAGCCTTGGCTGCAGCGACCACAAATGGTGGAATTCAAGATCCTTAGGGCAACGAGGAGGGTGTGCAGCAAACCTACTACCCTAGACTTCAGGAGAGCAGACTTTGATCTCTTCAGAGATCTGCTTGGTAGAGTAACATGGCATAAAGCCCTGGAGGGGAAAGTGGCCCAAGAAAGGTGGTCCAAGTACCATCTCCTCCAAGCCCAGGTGCAGCACATCCCAAAAAAAGAGGAAGGCAGGCAAGAATACCCAGAGGCCTGTCTGGATGAACAACGAGCTCCTGAACACTCTTAGATGCAGAAAGAGAGTCTACAGAGAGTGGAAGCAAGGACTGGTAGCCCGTGAGGAAAACAAAGAAGTCTGAGCAGCCAGGGACCAGGTTAGGAAAGCTAAAGCCCAGACATGATTATATTTGGCCAGGGACATCAAGGGTAACAAGAAAAACTTCTGCAGGTATGTCAGTGAATAAAGGAAGACTAGGGAAGATGTAGGCCCTCTCCAGAAGGAAAGAAGAGACCTGGTCGCAAGGGATATGGAGACGACTGAGGTACTCAATGGCTTTTTTGCCTCAGTCTTCACCAGCAAGGACTCTAGCCACACTGCCCAAGTTGCAGAAGGCAAAAGCAGGGACTGGGAGAAGGAAGATCTGACCACTGTAAGTGACGATCAGGTTTGAGACCATCTAAAGAACCTGAAGGTGTACAATTATAGGAGATCAAATAAGAGAGACATGGATTTGACGGATGGACCGCTCAGTGGATAATGTACTGGATGGATGGTCGCACTCAAAGAGTTGTGGTCAATTGCTTGATGTCCAAGTGGAGACTGGTGATGAGTGGTGTTCCTCAGGCATTGGTACTGGGACTGGTGCTGTTTAACATCTTTGTTGGTAACATGGACAGTGGAACTGAGTGCACTCTCAGCAAGTCTGCAGATGACACCAAGCTGTGTGGTGCATTTGACACACTGGATGGAAGGGATGCCATCCAGAGGGACCTTGACAAGCTTGAGAGGTGAGCCCGTGCCAATCTCATGAGGTTGAACAAGGCCAGCTGCAAGGTCCTGCGTGTGAGTTGGGGCAATCCCAACCACAAATACGGAGTACGGATTAAGAGTAGTCCTGAGGAGAAAGAATCGGGGGGATTGGTTGATGAAAAGCTCAACATGAGGTGATATTTAAGATCCCTTCCAACCCAAACAATTCTATTACTCCACAATTCAAAGATTCTTTTTTCACTGGTTTAAAATTAGTTTTAACCAGTCAGAAAAATGAAAAAGTGTGGGTGTGTGGAGAGCAGCATGGAAACTCTCCTCTGCTTCCTACCTCCTCCCAGAACATGCCTCCACCAAAGGACATTTACTGAGTGGGTGCTGCCCAGGAGGAGGCTGTGCCAGATGTCTGGGGGACCTGAGGGCCAGCAGAGAAATGGGAGAGGTTATTGGCTGGAGCCATCTGCTTTGTCATGGGGAACCTGTGTAGGGGTAATCTTTGCAATCTTTCAGGAATCTTTTAAGCAGACCTTTTGTTTGTATCTTTCTTTTAACTAAGGGTAGTTACCCTACTTAAGGTTGGGGTTTTTTTGTTTGCTTTTGCTTTTTGCCTTTTTTTTTTTTTTTTTTTTGATCCAGTATCTATCTAATTTTGTGGTCCTAATGAATTTATGTTTCTTGAATAAATGCAGGATTTTCTCAGAGAAGCCTAAAAAGATGTATGGGGTTGTTCTTCAACCAAAATTATTTGATAGTTGGTTCTCTTTGCAAACATGTATAGTATAGATATATAGCATATATTTTAGTAACACAAAATTTCTGACAATTCTGAAAAACAATTACCTATTGCTTTAAGTTGTTCTAGAATTACTGGTATAAGCTACCATTAAGTCAGGTTCAGCTGGGTTAATTATTTAACAACATACTTTTTTGCAGACAAGCTGCAATGCTTTGGGTTTTGGGCATTGCTTGCACTCAAGATAATTTAAAATATTAATCTATTGATAAATGAAAACATCTTAGTGTCCAGTTATTCATAATCTCCTTTATTATTTAATGAATACTTTACAGTAATTATCTTGAAACTCAATGAGCTTGACTTTGCTTTCATTGAAATCAATGGCAAATCTCTCAGAGTTCAGTGGATTATGACCAGCCTCTCTATGTAATGAGTAATCATTAATGTCTGATTTTGATACCTTAATTATGCCCTGACACTAAGCACATAGTTGTTTACTTATTAAAAAAAAAAAAAAAAAAAAAGAAGCTAAGTACAACAGTAAAATATAACAACACAATCAGAAATGTTACCTTTCCTGTATTTTTCCTGGGCTATAATATTTATTTAATAAGATAGAACACACAGGCTACCAAACAGGTAATAGGATTAATTACTTTGCATGGATGATCTATATTTGTGCAAACCCTTTAATGAACTCCATGAGTTATGGAAACTATACCACAGGGGACAGGAAGACTTAATAACTTGCCACAAGCTATTTAGGTATTTTCCTCATGAACAGAATTAATTCACTGTCTCGGTGGAACTTACACATCCTATTGATACCATTTACATTTGGATTTAATTTGTTAATTCTTATCTTTACTTTTATCTCCAGCTGGTTGAGGAGAATAATAAATAGTGGGTTTAAATGAAACTTACAATACAATTTAAATTTGAGCCAACTTAGAGCCTTGTTTCTTTCTATCTACAATAGGAAACTACAGAAGAAGATACAACAGTAAAATGCTAACAGACAGTATTCACATATAAAAGACTAACTCGGAGCACAGGGAACTGATACTATTTGGACACAACCTTTGCATGGATGTGTCTTGGAAATCCTTAAGCCCTAATTTTCTTAATATATTGATTTTTTTTTTTATGGTGCTATGGGACATTCTCATTAAGTGACAAACATCTCATTTTACAAGTGGTCCTTGGGGAATGCACACAACTCAGACAGAATTTTGAGTATTCTTAAAAATTTTCAAAGCGCCAAGGATGCCTATGGTGCAATATCAGGGAAGCTGCAGTGCATTATTTCCTATGTTTAAATGAGGTTGGGCAATCTTTTAATTGTACTCTTATTCTGAAACAGGAGTGTAAAGGAATGAGGTCTTTATGTAAAAATAAATAAATAAAAGCCTCCCTAAAATCCTAGTTTATACAACTTCAGCATGATTTGGTATGAAGCAGATACATTCTCACTGCAAAGCTTAGGATGTTTATGACTATGAATTCCATGTTTAGTAGCAGGATAAAAGGCTTGTAACTTGTTTGTGTGCTCTTCTCCAGCTCAAAAGTACCAGGCAGCCTCCCCTGCCACCACCAACATGGGTCATCCTCCCCTTATTACTGTCTTGCTTTGGTTTCTTTTCTGCTGTTTGCTTTTCAAGAGCCTGGTACTTGGGTCGTAAAAATTCAGAGCAGGTTAAAGTAGACTATTCTATTATTTGTGAAGAACAAAGACACTGAAGTAGAGCAATTTATTTTTCAGGAAATCCAAAGTAAGATTTTACACCCTTGGGCCAAGGTGAAAAAGAGCCCTCAACTGTCAAAAAAGGCCTTTTCAGAATACCCAAAATTGGATACTAGTTGGATACAAAGACAGAAAACTGCCTCTAAGAAAGCAAACATTTAATTAGTTACCTGTAGAGGTCAGTTATATATTTCAAGGTGAGCCTTATTTGAAATACTAATTTACTCTAGTCTACAAAGTATGGATATGTTTTGTGTCTGGAATTTACTAAATAAGGCCATAATAAAGAAATAATACTCACCTAATAGTTCTAAAAAAAAAAAAAAAACACCTTAACCCAATCCAATCCACACATTCCACATTGAAAAGCATGCTCATTTGGAGATCCCTCTCTCTGAAGCACTCTGGCTGGGACGTGCATTGTATTTATTTTGATAGTTGCCTACTCTTTCCTCCAGTTTGTGCAATACAAATGCAAAAAGGTATTGAAATATATACAGAAATATGCAAAAAGCATAAACAACTACAGCAAACTCTGGTTTTAATTTTAAAAAGTTTGATCTATTTGTTTACAGATACACAGGGCTGGGATGCTAGATTTGTTAGATGCGGAACACTGTTTTTAAGATACTTTCTTGATATTGTTTCTCAATTCTTGAAATACTGCACTTTCAGAAGTTCTGTCAATTTAGCTTTTTTTTTTATTCAAGTTACTTGGGAAGTGTTGAGATGAAATTTCACATGCAGACAATTCTGCCTGGGACAATGCCAACTGGCTGGATCTGCTCTCTAGCTCTGAGTCCAGCTGGCATGGTCACCCCATGCCCATTGTATTTTGACTCTTAACCTTCAAAACTGCATGTGTACATCCAAACTTCTTATTGGGGAAGATTCCTTGACCATGACAATTCCTGTGATTGGTCTGGGAATGGCTGGTCAGAGTGACAGTTGGTCTGGATTAAAATCATGCCAGAAACCTATTCTTAACACTATATGTCCTATTTGATGGGCTGGTTTTAAAATTACTGTGCTGGGTCCTACACAAGTGCATAGTGAGACAAGGTTCCTGAAAATCTCTGTACTTCAGTGATCTGGCACAAACAAAAAGCATGAAGTTGCATAGGCAAAGCCAAAATGTTTTCCTTATATCTTCAAGCCCTTCATTGTGATCACATTTCCTAACAAATATTATAAAAATAATTTTCAATAAATGCTATTCACATAAAATTCTCATGGGAGTCATAGAATAATAGAGTATTTTGGGTTAGAAGGGACCTTTAAAGTTCACCTAGTCCAAAGCCCCTGCACAGAGACATCTTTAACTAGATGAGGTTACTCAGAGCCCTGTCCAGCCTGACCTTGAAAGTTTCCAGGGATGAGGTTTCTACTGCCTTTCTGAGCAACCTCTTCCAGTGTTTCACCACCCTCACTGCAAAAAATGTCTTCCTTATATCTAGTCTAAATGTAACCTCTTTTAGTTTAAAACCATCACATCTTTCCCTCTTGCTACAATCCCTGCTAAAAAGTCTGTACCCATCTTTCATACATGTGAACACCGAAATAAGCCTTTTTTAGGCTGAACAATCCCAACTCTCAGCCTTTCTTCACTGGAGAGGTGTTCCAGACCTCTGACAATTTTTGTGGCCCTCCTCTGGACCTGCTCCAGCAGGTCCATGTTTTTCCTGCACTGAGAATGCCTTTTTCCACCAAAGATTTGTTGCTTACACTGTTGACTCTTACACTATGACTCTTGATTGATTAAATCCTTAAAAAAAACCCTTACATACTTGAACAATGAAGCGAAACATTAGATATAAAAGTGGAGTATTTCCTAGATGCTGTTGTCAGGTAGTTACATTAATGTGTAATAGAATAGTGACTCCTTTATGATGCATTGCACTAATTCAACTCTGATGATGGATTGGAGCAATACATAATCAAAAAAAAAGAGGCATTTTGATGATCAATTACTCAAGAGACAGAAGAGGCTGGAAGGAAAGGTTCCATTTATAATTACTATAAAGAGTAATTATAAATATTAATGGAATTTTTGAGAAGCAGTTTAGCTGACTATTAGGTAGAAGAAAGAGACTAAACAAATGAACTGGCAAATTGTTTATCAGCCATTCAAATTCTTCAGTGATATGGTCTGTGAAGGTCTAAGTTTCAATTATTTTAATCAGTGTTTCTCTGGAAATTACATCAAAGGTCCTTAAAAAAGTGGTCCCAGGGCTAATTGAGTAGACGAGCTCTGAAATGTCTTTCTTTGTACACTCTAACACATTCCTCTCTTGTGTCACTAGAGAAGATAAACCTTCCATTACTTTGCTATGTTTCTTTTCTCTTGTTTTCTTGCTGATCTTTTTGTAGGCATTGAAGCCTAGGTTTTAGAGACCTGGGTACTACTCCTTGCTTTGTCAATGACTAGCCCCATGACTGAACTAATAACTTCTCTATGCTTCAGTTTCCTTGTTTTGTACAATGTGGGATGAAAATAGCTTTCTGTCCTTTGTTAGGTCAGAGCCTGGGGAGTTGTAGTATATATTAAGAGAGTTACAGAAGTAGTAAATGTTTAGAAAAATTTTTACCATAATGCAGCTCTGTTTAGCAAGGTCAATAGGCACTTTTAAAATGAAGAGCTTTAAGGAATGTTCTCCTAAGTATTGTATGCAATAAGGATTGCAAAGTGAACAGATTTTGTGCTGTTAAAAGAACATGAGCAAATAACAAAGGATGCTGAAATAATAGTAGCACCATCTTAGCATGATGGTTTGTTAAGTAATGATTGTTCAGTAAGTGGAATCATAAGCATGGTAGTCATTGCCAAAGCAATCAATCTCTTATTCGACGTGCTGCACCACTTAATATGTTCGGTCACCTGCAGGCTTGAAAAGGCATGAGTGAAAATTTTTGTGGGGAGAAATCCAACTAAAGATTGGATGGGGAGAGATGCTAGAAGATCAGGGTATGATTATTTCTTAGAATTGATACATGAAACTGGACAACTTAATTCTGTGTTGGCCTGCCCTCTCTGATGGCTAGCTCCATCACTTCCTAACACTTCTCACCATGTTTGCCTTCATGACTCTTGGAGGTACACCAGAAGTATTGTTCATAGTTACTACATTGAATGAATCACACTTTACTGAGCGTGCATTCATTGTTTTGATTTTTCCAGTTAATGATAAATTCAGAGACTGCGAGAAGCATGGTCCACTTCAGAGAAAGAAGGTAAAGGTGGTTATACTATTGGTGGTAGAAAACTGCCTGAGTTGGAAATAAAACTGCAATAATTCTTGAAAAAGGTAGGTGATATACATGCATGCTTGTGAAATTTCCTATTTACATAACAAAACACTCTGAGAAGTATGGAAATGGAATTAATGAACTCTGCCAACCCTTTGAACATCTAAATGAAGGGATAACAAGATTCTATTTCTTTGGCAAAGATTAGGCAAGATGCAAACTGCTCATATAAATACCTCTGTTATGAAGGAAGCCAGCACACTTCATAGGTTTCTAGGCCAATGGTGGATAAACACATATTTATCTCCTAAACAGCCTCTTTAAGGTAGCAGTGACTAATAAGATGCTAAGAGTGACAAAATGAGCATGTGACTTTTGTGGATTGGGAATTCCTAAATAATACTCATTAATTATGCTTAAGGTACATACACCTCATCAATAACATTATCTATTAAAAGTGACATATGTAAATTGCATGCCTCTCACAATGTTGAATGCCTAATTGCCTGCATCCATTGTGACAATGCTGCCCTGTCAGCATGCTAAGTAATTGAAAAATTATTGTGTGATGGGAGATCAATACAACTCTAACAAGAAACAAATACGATATAGTACTGAAAGCAAGCAAATAAGCAAACTTAGCAACTGTGATTATCTCCTGAAGACACATAGGCATTGATTGGTGTTGCACGGGTTCGTTACTTTGGTAGTAATTGCAATCAATGGGTTTTCAATTGTTCATATTTTGAAAGTACTATTTCTTCTGGCAGGACCAGTATGGAGAGATAAGTGAAGTTAGTGAATTTTTTTCTACTTGAAAGCCATCTATTGTCTATTTTTAAATTAAAACAGCTAATGGTCTTTATTGATTCCTTAAATGTGCTATACTAGATAAACCTTTTGTACTTATCCTTAGTTATTTATGGTTAAGCATTTTAGAACTTCACTAAATGCTTTCACAGAGAATATTTGGGGGATGGAGGGAGATCAGCAAAAGTATAATAAGTTACTTAACTTCTATGAATATTGTAAAAGTATATTCAAATATAAAGAGAGGTAGGCTTAAGACCAGCCTTTCAGTAGTTCTACTTGCAAAACAGTGGAAGGCACCACCATCCAGCCAATATCCTTCTTCTCTGAATTCACGCTTTTATAAGAAAAGGTAAATTCAAAAAGCTTTTAAAGTAATTTTATGCCATTATGTCCCCTAGATTTTGAATTTTATCTGAGATTCGCTGTGTTACAACTTTAATAGAACATTGAACAGAGTTGTTTGGGTTTTTTTCCAGGTGTTTACATTACCCCATAGCTTAGAAATATCATAATCTTATGTGATACATTCAGATACTGACCAACAGCTACATTCCTTAGTGAGTCAAGGTTAAAGATTTGAAAGACATTCTGCTCTTCTGGAATTAGACTGACACCTGTACAGGGAAAGCAGGATCACAAATCAGAGTTTGCTTCTAAGAAAGTCACTTTTATGTTAAATGCAAAGTTCTATTTTATTTATTTCCAAGATACTTGACAATTGTGTAAATTGCATTATAGCAGATGTATTTAGAGAAAATGTAAAGGCAAGGCCTAGAGAAATTGCTATAAATATTAACAATTTTCAGTCTGCTCTATTTCCAAGAAGTTGGGGGGTTTTATTATATAGGTTTAATAGTCCTGCAGAGTTTTTTCTGCTTAAGTTTTGTGTTCCTTTGAGAAGAGTCATACAAGTGTATATATTATATGATAGTTTTCACAGAGCTAAATAAAATAATCTGATTTCACAAATGAAACCCACAATCTATGAGAACAAATTCAATATACGATTACTTAAAATAATCCATGGAAAAAAGTCAGATATACAACTCAAATATTTTTTCTCGACAACTCCTTTAGTCATTAAATTGTATCTATTTCTTCTTAATACAATAGGAAAGACTAGGCTCTTCATTTAAACTTCCACTTCTTCATTCTTAGTACTACATAGAAAATCTATTTTTCTCCCATGTAAAACCAAACCATTTATCTTTCAAATACAAAAAACAAAGGAAGTGTGATGTAGTTACAAAGGCCACTGGAAGAATTTCTTCTGGCACAGCAATTTTTTTTAGATTCCTATCCCTGAGAATGCACTGGAAAATAAAACTAGCAGGTAAACATAAATAGACTTGCTAAAAACTGGTCTATGACCACTCATGTCTAGCTCAGATTAAATCAAATGGATCAGAGAAGAGATGAATTGTCTGTGTCCACCTAGGTCTGGGGCAGCTATCACAGAATCTAATGCTGTTGCTGTCTGACCCTAAAACATCTCTTAGACTATTTCTTATTTCCCAGTCAAAAAGAGAATGTTTATATTTCCTTGAGAAAGGTGTGGGGATCTGTAATCAAAAAAAGGTTAGAAGCTGCAAGGCTGTAGCACTTTTTCAGCGCTTCTGTAATTACTCTCATTTAATGCATCTCATTGTGGCTCCCTGTGCTGCAAATCTATGCCCTAAACCAACTGAGAAAAAGTGTGCATTCACCATTCCATCAAGGCTTAGAAAAAGGTTTCTGTCTCAAATCTATGTCATGTGGTTAACCTTCACGTAAAAGAGGAAGGAGAATATACAAATAATGATCTACAAAATCATATGAAATGAGCTACATCTCGTTTTACACTTAATTTTGTTGAATGAAATATTTATTTAATACTTCAAGGTCACTCAAGGAACTGATAGAACTATCTGAAATGCGTTTCACTTACTGCTCATTAAATCCAACCAGCATAAACTCATCATCTACCAACTGCAAATAGGTTGTACCAATTCTCACAGAAATCTTGCAATGCATTGTTAAAAAAAGGGTGAAATATCACCATTTTGATTAGGTCAATGACCTATTGTCATATTTTGAACTGCAACATTGACCAAAAAGTACTGCATCCAGTTCTGGAGCCCCCATTACAAGAGGGATGTGGACCTGCTGGAGCGTGTCCAGAGAAGGGCCACGAGAATGCTCCGAGGGCTGGAGCAGCTCTCCTACGAGGACAGACTGAGAGAGTTGGGGCTGTTCAGCCTGGAGAAGAGAAGGCTCCGAGGTGCCCTTATTGTGGCCTTCCAGTATCTTAGGGGGGCCTACAAGAAAGCTGGGGTAGGACTTGTTAGGATCTCAAGTAACAACAGAACTAGAGGGAATGGGGCAAAGCTGGAAGTGGGCAGATTCAGGCTGGATGTGAGGAAGAAGTCCTTCACCGTGAGAGTTGTGAGACCCTGGAATGGGTTGCCCAGGGTGGTGGTTGAGGCCCCATCCCTGGGGGTCTTTAAGGCCAGACTGGATGAGGCTCTGGGCAGCCTGGTCTAGTGGGAGGTGTCCCTGCTCATGGCAGAGGGGTTGGAACTGGGTGATCCTTGTGGTCCCTTCCAACCCTGACAGATTCTGATCTGTTTTGGCAGAGGACTTTGGAGCCCTGGTGGCTCGGTGGTTGGACTTGATGATCTTGGAGGTCCCTTCCAACCTAAATGATTCTATGATTCTATGAATGTATGTCACTTTTCTTTCAATAACCTCTGTAACTTAGTGTGCATTTACTGATTTTTTTCATCACCCTATTTCTAAATCACTAAGAGAATACAGTATTTTGGTGTTAGTCTTACTCCGTCACACTTTATAAAGTTCAGTCAAGCAGTATGGGAGAATATTTTAGGAGACAATTTTCTCTTATTTTGATGTTATAGAAGTGATTAGTATAGCTATTTCTTATCTAGTAGAATTTTATTTAAGTCATTGACATTTCATTTTTTTGAGTACATATTTTCTGGATAAACATCAGACAGTCTTCTTCCTCTGTGCTTTCTTTATATTTAACCAGGTTTTATCTGCACATTTTTTTATCTTCGTTTCAGCTGTTGGAAGTGGAGTTCTTTTTCAATGCAGAAGGCAAATATATACTGTATGAAGAGTTCTTAAAAAGTTAGATAATGGTAGATGGAAGTTTTCAATAAAGGTCTAAAAGCATTTTTAAAACTGAATGAGAAGGAATACATTGAACCTTCTCTTCCAGAATGATTGTTTGGGAAGTATTTAATGAAATGATTCTATGATACTAAATATTTTTTTACCCACTGACTGTAGCATGAATTACAAAACTTTGAAACCTGAATTTGGTTTTCAGGACTGTATGTATGTGAAAAAAAAACTAATATATAAAAGAAGTTGTAGTAATAATAAATATGAATGTAATGCATATGGTATATATGACTACAACAGTTATCCTGAGTAACTGACTCTATTATGCATGGGAATATGCAGAAAGCAATCTACTGCTGAACTTCTTCAGTGCCTAACATTGACTTTAAGCACTGCCATCAAGGCTGCCTGTTGACACTTGATTTTAGGCATATCACTAACATATAATTTTTCTTGGAGCTTTGAAGAAGTTTTCATAGATAAAACAACTCAATCATTTATTCTTACAACTTAATGATTGCCTTTCTTACCCTTAACACAATTTTTTCTCTGTGTTATCCCCCTTCCAGTGACACTTCTAAATTTCACTAAGGAGTGCACATTTTGCTGGTTGCTTATCTGGCATACATACATATGAAACACCAAACTAAGTGCTACACAGCAAGCCACAGGAGTCAAAATGTCAGCAAGTATCCCATGGCTGGATTTAGAACCTGTAGATACCACAGAACAAACCTGGGGCAGACAGTTAAAGGAGAATTTCTGCAAAGAGCTCCAAGCATGTTTTCAGCACACTGTTCATCAGAGAACAAACACAGAGTTTTAAGTAGCTGGGAAGAAGTATTGCAAAAGGTGTCCGAGTCCCTGACAGAGCCTTTCTTTCACTGCTTTTGTCTGAGACCAATGCCAGGGAAGTTCATGATGGTTGCTGTGAAGTGCATTGCATTTTTGTCTCCTTCAGAGACCTTCAGCCAAAAAGCCTCTGTAAAGTATTCCACTAATTAGAGATTCAGGAACTTTCAGCAAGATCTATTGAATTTTCCCAAACAAATATCCTGTATGTGCATTAAATCCATAAACATCACTGAGGTAATAATGTTGGGCAACACTCCAAAAGTTTATCAATAATCCCTATAATTTGAGATTTTTCAAGTTCTATGTAACATACTCTTTATGATCACTTTTATCTTTATCTACTCTTTTAACAGCTGGTGTGAAAAATTAGTTTCAAACCATATAACATTAATAACAATATATTGACTACACACATAGAAAAAGGAGATAGATGAGCTAGTCTAGTTAGTAAATGAAAACAAAAGATCCTAATAATGTCATATTTTATATTCATTAATACATGAAAAATTCAACAGTCTAGTTCAGATAAGACCTCATTCCACTGTGTTTTTCCTTGATTTTTTCATTTGCACATAAAAATTGTTTTCCCCTAATCTTTCAGTATTTACCATGGTCACTAAGATGATACTCAGTGAAGGTCCTAGAGATCTTCACAGTAAAAGCCCCTTTTGCCCATACTACCCTGACAATGATAGGAAGCCTCTTTTTCTCTTATTCCTCATAAACACAGATATCTATGTCACTGTCATAGTAAAGCAACAGGCTTTGTTGCTCCCACAAACAAAAACAAAGTGTTGCTCCCACAAACTACTTCCCAATTAGTTTCCAGCCTTTCTTAATGGTGATGGGAAATGTGTTCAAATGTATAACTAAAACCTTTTTTCCTCAACAAATCTGAGCTTTTCACAACTTCCTTGAGCTTCAGGAAAGCAGATGGTAGACACCTGATAGATATTATTGCTGATGTAGGTATTGTTACTTCACTTCAGAAAATAACTTTCCAGCATAATATGGTTTCCACTATTACCACTCACAAGTCTTTTGCAAGTATTTATTTTTAGGCACGAGGTGAAGACTGTTCCTTCTGAAAAAAAAACAAACCGTATGACTTAGAATCCAGTGGGCAGAGAGACAAGACACAGCAGTATAAAACACATGTAATGAAAGTAAATGAACTACAATAAATTAAAGAAAAAGATTACATTTAAATTCATGTTTTCTTCCTTGAAGGACATGTTTCAGCAGAGAGACCTGCTGCCAAATGTGTTCATGTTTGTGGACCTGTGCCAGACAACTCTGGCAAGCTCAATTTGACAAACCTTGGTGGGTCTATCTAATGGCATCAGAGCCTGATCCAGCTCTCACAACAAGGCAAATACATTCAGGAGGAGATGAACTGATACCCTAGACTGTACCGGGGCAGAACATAATCCTAAAGCTGATAATGTTTTAAGGCAACTATAACATGCCCCTGAGGAAGGCAATGCAATGTGTTGCAACAGTTATTCAAATCTGCTTATGCTGTTAGCAATATGATTTACATTTTTGTAACTCAGTCAAACAAAAGCAAGCTTTATAATCAGAATCAAAAAGAGCATATTTCTCTATACAAATAACCACCTTCACAAATTTCAGGAAAATAGCCTAGCCTAACAGATTTGGATTATTTAGAGGAAAACTCATACAGTGGAGAAAGTGCATTTTTCAGTCCCCCTTTTTAAAAGCAGATCACTGACTTTTTCTGCCATTTTCCTCAAAATTCATCAGATAAAGTCAGTCTATGAATGTCAAAGGCAGTGAAAAATTTTCCACTCTTCAGCGAACAGGCTTCTCTTTGAAAAAGAAATTTAGAAGTGTGCTAGATTTTGAGTGCAGGGAATTAAAAAGCTGATAAGAACACATGAAACAGAATACCTTTCCAAAAGATCAAGCACACATCATTTGGCTTGATATGGGAAATACTGTATGAAGTTCTATAGCTTGTGTTGTGCCATAAGTCACACCAGATGATCATGAGGGTCCCTTTTATTCCCAGATAACTGTGGATTTATTGTCACTACAACAAGGCCTCTTGTCACTACTCAGGCAGTGTAAATTGCCTTTAAAGTGTGCATAAATTACATTTACTCTCTTAAAGGACACTTTATCCTGCCACAACTGTGTTAAAGACCTATGATTTACATTAAAACCATCCCCTAAGATATTCTAGTTCTAGTTTCATAGCCTTTAGGTCCAGGAGAGAGAGATAATGTTCTCAGTCTGGCATCCTACACAATACAGACCATAGAATTCAATTCAAGTAATTCCTCCTTCAGCTCTGATTAGGTAAATTATTTATACTTCAAAGACACATCTCAAGTTGAGACTTACTGATATCAAGTGAGTTTGTCATACTTCTCATGGAGATTTTGCAGAAGCCACCTGCCAACAAACCTGAACCTTAATTTCAAACTGCATTTATCCAGTGTCCACTCATAACCAGAGAACTTTATTATACATTGTCTGCTAGATGAAAGAGCTCTTTACCATCAAATACCTCCCTGTGCAGATAACTACTGACTCCCTTCTTAACTCTCTTTTTGGTAAGTTAAATAGATTGTGCTGTTTTAGGGTCTTGATACACTGCATGTTTCCAAGGCCTTTAAAAAAAAAAAAAAAATTTGACACTTCCTGATTTGCAACATCTATTTATAAGGAGAGAACAACAGAAATAAGTACACACAAAAATATGAAAATAATCTCTTCTGTGTAATGTTACCTCCCACTTCCTGCATGTAATTCCCCCAATTTTTGTGTTCCAACACTGTTACAACCAGTATGTAACCAAAATCCAAACTTTCATGGATGGAAATACGAAAATAGAAAATGCATTCTTTTCTGTTCAAAGTACCCTGCTCTTTATTATAATATCCATGCCAATAACAGAAAAGATCATCCTGCAGAACTTATTCCAAGTGTTTAATTCTACTTCCAGGAGACCCATCCAGTGCTCGTCAAAGAAGAGATTAAGTAAACACACTTTATTTTTCTTTATTTTTTAACTTATATTTTGGCTAATACAGTTAGTATTACCCAATATAGTGGAACTATTGTCATAAAAGCATCAAAAAGCAACCTATACTTAACGTATTGAGCACAGACAAAATGCTTAGTAAACAGATCTGATTCCCTGTTCTGGGCAGGAGATTGATTTTGACACCTCAGATCACATTTCAGAAACACTGGGAAAGTTATTTTGCTCTTTCCCCCTGGTAGTGTTAGAAACATCCCTGAAGGATTCATTTTTACTAAGATTAAAAGAAAAAGACAGGATGGCACCAGACAGGGCAATTGGGACAGCCAAGGTGAAAGAAACAATTAAGCAAGTAAAATTTCATAAAACCCCAGGCAAGGAAGCAAAATTCTGCTGGCACAGCTGTGTTTTTCAAAGAAATTTGCTCTCTCTTTCCGTATCCTGCACATATCTGTAAGAACAATACCAGTATCACTTGCCTCCAGTCTATGCTTGGAGATGTCAGCCACTCCAGCACACATCAGTAAAAGAAAGAATCCAATGAATTACATCTCACAAAGACCAACTGTACTATTACAGCATAAATCTACATGTTTTTACTGGAGTGCTGGTGGCAAATCAGGCAGTAAAGATCCTCAATTATAAAATGTTTTTGGGAAACACTGATTTCACATTGTTCATCACCATCTGTCAGAGTTGCAATGGATATCATCAGAAGCAGCTGCTGTCTTTTCCATTTCAGGCTCAGAGTATATTAAGTAAGTCTAGAGATGTGCATTGTTTTAGCACTGAAAATGGAGAATTTAGCTTGTGTGTGTGATACTTAACTTTTTGAACCATTCCATGCACAATGCTAAAGTACAAGTGCTATCTACTCCAAGTTACACCACCAATGAAAATTTATGATTACATACAGAAGAGCTCAGGAAAAAAAGTAACATTTTCAAATGAAGACATATGCCTTTATTTGCTGACATGTTCTGATGATTTGAAATGTTCTGAATGGTGCTGATAACTTGCTCTGTTGTTCCTTACTGTCACTTAAAGCTATAAAGTACCATCTAGATATGGCTATATTCCTTCTACCTCTTTGTTGTCATTTTCCTTACAAAGCAAGTCTGAAGAAATGCTTTGTATTCCCACAGGAATCCCTTCACAGCCAGTAGGAATGGTATTTTATAATTCTGAATCACAGGATAATTTTCCACTTTCACTAGAGGAAGGCAACAGGCAAAGGAGAGACTCAGTATTCGTTAAGAACTGGTAAGAGATGCAACTTTCCACCTAATATTAACTCCATCTACACACAGTGTTTAAAAAAAAAATAATAATTCTTAAATAGCAGAGCCACGACTGAGGCAGTTTGATCCTGTGCAGTTGAAATGCATCCCCAGGAAGAGTTTTGCATCCCATTGCTGTGATCAAGGAGTTGTGTCCCCCTGCTCAGTGGACAACCTTGCCTAGCCTTGCTAAGGATCTTCCATCTCTGCTACTGTTCCTGTGCTCCCTCACTCTGCTCCCATATCCAGCAGCATGTTTCCCAAATAAAGCAATGTAGGAGAAAATAGACCCTTTTTTTTTTTTTTTTTTTTTTTTCCTTGCAAGAGAAGTTTCATGTGTATTTGTCGTACCACCTGAGCTTCCTCCTGCTGGGTTTGAGATACTGCAGATGATGAGAGGAAATTTTGTTTACCTCAGATCACAAATCTTAGTGATGACCAATTTATTCCTGCACGTGCTTGGAGACCTCTGGATCTCTGAACTCAGAACCCAATTCTGTCAGCACAGAATTGATCTGCAGCTGTCAGGAAAATCTCAGGAGCTTCCAAATTATTGCATGGAGGATTATGTAGTTTCACTTCTGTGCTCAGTGTGGCTGAGTGAGCAAAAATCTTCTCTAAACCCCAAACTTTGAAGCAAGACTGTAAGCATTGGTTTTGTGCCAGCTAATGCAAGCTTACCTTGCAAGTAAGAATCTGGCACACAGAACAGTTCTTTAGGAAATTAGAACTCCAGAACCCAGCGATTAGGTAGGCTCAGAGATTACTAAACAACAATATAATGCAATATATAGAGTACTGTGTACAGCTAAGGACATATCATAGGCCCAGACTAAGTAATAGATGGGAGGGAATTGGAGATGCTAACAAATTCTATCTCCTCCATCCCAAACCAGGACTTACTACACCCCAGCTAATACTGATGGGAGATGTTTATTGAACTTGCTCTTTAAGGACTTTATTGGTGGATTCAAGTAAGAAACTGCCAAAAACATCATCTATGGAGAAGAGTATGTATCTGCACTGATACTTTTTCACATCTAGGCAGAAAATAATGTATAGATAACCTTTCTTTGAACTGTGTAAAGGACAGATTGATTTAACCAAAGGTGTCAGCAAGGGAACTAAAGTATTTTAAAGATTAGTGTGAGTATATATTTTAGAGAGGGAATAAGCAGTGCAAATCACTGCTGTACTCCAGCAATCTCTCAAGGGAAAGATTAAATTTTTGCACCCTACAGGGAAATTTTCACTCCTTACTCCAACACGGCTGTTAAACACTTCAAACTCACAACTGTCTTATGCTGGAAAGATTGTGCAAATATAAAAGTTGCCTTCATATTTTTAAATAACTCATATTGCCATGCATTAGCACTGAAGTTTTGAGAATTTGAGTTTTTAAAATTTTCCTAATACTCTGCAGAGACTTTTTAGCTACTTCTAACTTTTGTTGTTATTGTTCTAATCATTCTTTCATAAATGCTTAGAAGAAGAAAGAGTCTTCTGAGAACACTCTGACTAATAGTTTGAGATTCAACGCACTTTTTAATTATGACTGTGGTCACCAGGGAAGCTTAAATAAACTCTAGAGTCAGAATAAAATCTAGAGGGCTTTGCTAAAATATGTTGGAGAATCTTAAATATTAAAAATAATCACTGGTGTTTAGAAGTTGTTCACATTAAAATGTCTTTGACAATAAATGATAGGAAAGACTGAGTATATATCAAAATATATGAACCAAGTATAAATCAAAAGTTCTGCAGTCAGAAAGTAACATAGGCTACTACTGAAAGAGGAAAGAATGAATTTATATACTATGCTAACTGGAACCTTTCTTACTTTGTTTACTGGGGTTTTTGAAGATGCTTATTTGAACAAGTGCAGATTAACATCAGTAATTCTTACAAACACAGGAATTATCATCTAAAATAAAACCTTATGTCTTTTGAATCCAGTGCCTTGTAGCACCTGAGATAAGTACCAGAGACATATAGCTGGCAGATGTACATCTAACTAGAGAGTTTATGATCCTGAAAAGTTCATAAAGGTCTTTCATTTCTACAGATTACATTTAGTTGTGAAAATTCCACCATCAGTTGCACTTATTTCTATTTAGCTTGGCTATTGGCAAAACAAATCTATACAGGTGGAATTGAATTCTATTACTGGTTGAACTGAGAGCAGAACATGACCTGTCAATATTAATAAATAAATAATAATAACAAATAAAACCCAAACAAACCTTTAGCATAACAGAAGCTTAGCATAAATAAAGAGAAAACTCTATATGAAAACCAGTCTAGTACCTAAACAGAAATCACAAACTGACCTCAATGAGTAACAAAAAAACCAATTTGATTTACTGTAGTAGCTTGATTCCTCATTGTCCGCCCTCTGGTTCCTAGATGCTACCAGACTCAGCTTTTATATTCCTCTCCCCCAGGCTTGACTTTGCAACCATTCTTTCCCAAGCTAACTCTTAGAAATTCCCAACAGATATCTGTGTTGGCAGCACTGAAGTTGAGAAGGGACAAGGTTTGATTTGCATACCAAGAATCACATTTGTCATTATAAATAGTCAATATGTTACATTCGATAATGTTAATAATTTGAGTCGTAATGACACCAGGATTTTATTTGTTTTTTTTTTTTTTCTCCTTTTACTGCTGTATACAGAAGAATTCACGTAGCAGCTTTTTGCCTCTTGGAAAGAGCTGAAGTTTGGGAGTACGGTTACTTTCTCCAGTGTATCTTGGTTTTCTTGCTCCTACATGTGACTTGTTCTAGGAGGATAAAGAAACCCAAGTTGTAGGTTGTTCAGCATCGACCATCAGTCTCTTACTATTTTTGATCACTCCATCCTTTTGCTGCAAGAAAAGGGTATTTTTTTACCAGACTGAAGGATGGACAGTTTGACTTTTAACTTTCTGTGACTACTCTGTGAAAAATCCCAGGTGAAGGACCACTTTAAAAATAGAAAGTCCCAGTTATGCTTGTAGTTCTTGCAAACTGAGATGTGTTCCTCTGTGCCCACTGGAGAAAGCTGAAGTTGGAACAGTGCTATCACCAAAGAGGAAAATCACAATTCATGTTTTCAAGGGTTTATCGATGTTCAAAGAAGAACATTAAACTTTTTGAAAATAATTTGTTACTAGAGTGTGGTGATTGCTGTGGCATCCTGAAGAAACTTCAAGCTGTAGAAATGTGCTGACAAATATTGCTTCCCACTGCTTGTTTAAATCCTGGATTTTGTTAGGTTGCCTTCCCCTTAAAATACACAGAGTAGATTCCTAAGGTAACACAGCACATTCAGCTTTTGCTGTGCCTTCAACTTCATTTGAAAAATATTCAGAACAGCAAGTTAAAAAAATGAATTTGTTCATCACAGAAACTTTCCTAAGGCATTTTGTTCAGTACAAAAAATTGTTGCAGTTTTAAAGCAGAATTATCTTGCAGTCAATTTGTGAACAAATCAATGAAGTAAATTCAAGCATTTAAATCAATTACAAAGATTACTAACACATAGCAGCAAATGTGCCTTTGCAAAATGTGATTCTTAATATCTGTAGTGAATAAGCAGCATGATGACACCCCACTTCACTGCCTGAAGAAGAGGAAAACCTATTCACTGGAATAGGTTGTTGAAATGCTGGGGTTTGAA